>NW_006400006.1:261113-263725 GCF_000299155.1 Elephantulus edwardii
TTTTATTAATTTTAATGAACATTTACAGAGATTTTTTATTTCTATTCATTCATTGTTGTACTTTTCTCCCTGCCCACCCCTCCCCCCTCCAGTTCACTCTTCTCTTTGAAAAGGAAAGAAGAACTCCTTCATTGATATACAATCTTCCCCCTCCCCCCAGGTACACTCAACTAGGCAACCTTCGTTCTGGACTCTTGTGGTAACCATAATACCCTATCATATATCTCATTTAACCTGTTCTCTCTGTCATTTGTTTCAATGCAGTATGCATAATTTATCCAGTTTTTCTCATTCTTATCCCAGCCCTGATGTCAGTCCCATTCTACAGCAGTGGCACTATGCAGTGTTTGCTCTTTTGTGACTGAGATATTTCATTCAGCATAATGTTCTCCGGGGTCACCCATTTTGAATAATATTGCACGAGTTCCTTGTTTTTCAATGTAGCATAATATTCCATTGTGTGAATATACTACAGCTTCTCTATCCATTCATTTGTTAATGGCCACATAGGTTGTTTCCAACTCCTTGCTGTTGTGAACAAAGACGTGCTAAACACGGGTATGCATGGGCTATTGTTTTTTTAAAGGATACTATATAATAGTTTCTTTATACATTTTGTTTGATTGAAGATAACCTATCTATAGATTTATGGATATGTATTTATTTGAATTATTTCTTCAATGCCATTGTTTCTTGATCATATGCTATTTTTATAAATGCTTCAGTTGTTTTTGGCATATTGAATGTGTATTCCTTCCATCCTTTTTTTTTGTTTGTTTCCTGCTTCATTCAATATATTTCCTATAGAATTCTTCAATATTGCAGTATTATTTTTTCTTCAATTCTTTCTATTCCATAAATGCCTAATATACTCAATTCTTTTAGTTTCCTAACTCCACCTCTTTGTATAGTCTTTACAACACATTTCTTTGTTTTCTCAAGTAAAATAAGATTTTCTTTTGAAATCTTCTGTTCTGCTTTCTTATACTAGTACTTCTTTCTTTTGCATTAATTTAACTCAGTTCAAGAGCAAGTTTCAGAGTTTCTTATTCTATCCATTTTAGTCTTTCCTTTTTTCTCTATCTTCTTTACTTTTCTAGTTCATGTATAATATCCTTGATGTGATTCCTGAATGTGTCTGACCTTTAGTCATTAGTGCTCAGTGCATCAAATCGTTTCCAAATATTTTGAAATGTATTTTAAATTCAGATAAGAAATATTCAAGGTCATATGTATGTTCTCATGGAATATTTTTCTAATTATAATCTATACATTTCTACACATTTAACTTACAGATGTTGTTTTTATTATGTGCCATTAAATTGAAATTAACTTGTAGTCAATCCTCTAGAAGATTTTCAGGGGCTATAAATTGCAAGCAGGAGATTAACTACCTTTATCCTGTGATGCAAAGGGTGTATTCTAATCACATGACTTTAGGTTGGCAGTGAAACTCCTTTCCCAATCCATCATCTGAGCTCCCTAGCTTTTATAGGAACAATTAATAACCTATTTCAGAGTTGTCTTCTTATTTTTACTCCTGGCATTGAGCTTTCTTGCCACCTCTTTTACAGATATGGCATACTTGAGATCTGCATATTCTCTCAGGAAGGTCAATGATCACTCATGTCTCACAAAAAATATTTTATCTTATCAAAGATTGTACAAAATGTGTTGTGTGAAGTTTGGCTCCATTTCTGTCACCAAAGACATACTGCCAAAAGTCAGTCCTTCATTGTTTCCAATTTTTGAATTTTAGTCAAGAAGAAAAGGCAAATATGGATGTCAGAAGAGACTCTGAATGTTGCACTAAAGCTCCTAGAAGCCAAAGCAAAAGGAAGAATTCAAGATATTAAAGAGTTAAAGAAAAGATTTCAAAAGGCAGAGTTGGAAGAAAAAGTAAAGTATTCCAATGAAATGTGCAAGGAACTGGAGTCAGAAAATCAAAAGGACCAAACTAGCTCAGTGTTTCTTAATCTCAAGGAACTGAAGAACAAATTCAAACCTCAAGTTGTTATACTTAAGGAAGCTTTGGGCAGAATATTAAATGATCGAGGAAGTATTAAAAGAATATGGAAAGAGTATACAGAGTCATTATACCAAAAGGAAATGGCAGACACAGAAGAATTTCAGAAACAACATATGAGCAAAAGCTTACGATGATGAAGGAAGAAGTTCAAGCTGCTTTGAAGGAAATAGCAAAAAAATAAGGCCCCAGGAATAGATGGCATATCAACTGACATATTTCTGCTAACAGATGCAGCCCTGGATGTGTTCACCAAGTTATTCCAAGAAGTCTGGAGAACAACCATTTGGCCAACTGACTGGAAGAGATCTATATGCGTCCCCATTCCAAAGAAAGGTGATCCAATGAAGTGTGGAAATTACTGAACAATATCATTAATATCACGTGTAATCAAGATTCTAAAGATTATCCAAAAATGACTTGAACAGCACATCAACAGAAAACTGCCTGAAGCGCAGGCTTGATTGAGAAGGGGTCGTGGTACTAGGGATATTGTAGCTAATGTTAGATGGATCTTGGCTGAAATCAGGAAGTACCAAAGAAATGTCTGTCTTTCATTGATTATGCAAAGGCATTTGACTGTGTG
>NW_006400006.1:263825-267998 GCF_000299155.1 Elephantulus edwardii
AGAGAAAAAGAAAACTATAGATAAATATCACTCATAAACATAGACACAAAAAGTTCTTAATAAAATCCTGGCCAGTAGAATCCAACAACAAACTAAAAAAAATAATTCTTTATGAACAATTGAGATTCATAACAGGTATGCAAGGATAGTTCAATATAAGCAAAACAATATAACTCATCACATTATTAAAGCAAAGAACAAGAGCCACATAGAAAAAGGCCTTTGAAAAACTCCAACACCCCTTCCTCATTAAAACATTCAATAGAATAAGAATAGAGGTAAATTACCACAATGCAGTGAAAAGTATGCACACAAAACCAAGAACCAACATCATTCTCAATGGAGAGAGACTAATAGCATTTCCTTTGCAAACAAGGACCAGGAAAGAATGTTCACCATCACCACTCCTATCAAATATTGTATTGGAAGTAATTGCTAGGGCAATAAGACTTAAGAAGAAAATGAAAAGCATACAACTTGGGAAAGCTAAAGTTGTGAAATCTGGAAATTTAAAATTGGAAAACTAGAAGCTGTGAAAAATGAAATGGAATGCATGAATTGCATGAATTCAACATTCTTAGCATTAGAGACATAAGATAGACTAGCTTTGATCACTTCGAATGCGACAATCACATGGTATGGTATGATATGGTATATGGTATATGGTATATGGTATATGGTATATGGTATATGGTATATGGTATATGGTATGCTATGCTAAGAATGAAAAACAGAAGACCAGTGTGACTTTCATAGTTAAAAATTCAATTTCGAGTTTTATCCTGAATTACAGTGTTGTGACTGATTGGATATTATCTGCATGCATACAAGGAAGACCATTTTATATGACTATTATTCAAATATACCCTCCTTCAGAAGAGCCAAAGAGGAAGAAATCAAATATTTTACCCAAATATTGCTGTTCTAAACTAACCAAATATGTGATGAAGATCATTGTTGTTATTGTTAGGTGTCATTAAGTCAAGTATGACTCACAATAACCCTATGAACAAAAGATCTGAACCCTGTCTTTTCTTGTGCCAGCCATCCTCATACTTCCTGATACACCGGAGCCCCTTGCAGCAGTCACCATGTCTAGTTGAGGGTCTTCCTCTTCTTTGCCCACTTTCCACCTTCTCCAGCATCATGTCCTTTCCCAAGAAATAGCCCTTCCTTGCAACACGCCCAAAGTACATGAAGGGAACTCTCATCATTCCTACCTCCAAATAACACTCCAGCTGCACACTTTCCAAGACATGTCTGTTCCTTCTCTTTCCTTTCCACAAGATGTTCAGTGCTCTTCTCCAACACCACAGCTCAAAGGCGTCAATTCTTTTTTCTATCATTCTTATTCATTGTACAGCTTTCAGATGCATAGCAAGTAATCAGAAAGACCATGGACTGAATCAGATGCACCTTAGTCCTCTGACATCATTACTTCTCAGCAATTTGTAGAGGTCTTTAACTGCAGATTTTCCCAGTGTAATATGTCTCTTTATGTCCGGACTGCTGGCAACAAGGGTGTTAATTGTGGATCCAAGCAATATGAATCTGTTGGCAGATTCAATTTCCTCTCCATCCATCATGATGCTGCCTATTGGTCCAGTGGTAACAATCTTTGTTTTCTTGATACTTAAAAAAAAAAAGCCAAGTGAGTTAATTTCTTTTGACTCTCTGAAGCCAGTTCTCAACATTACGTTATAATACTTTGCTTTGTCCTGGCAAGCCGCCCTTTGAAATCTTCTGTTCAGCTCATTAACTTTTTTATTTTTTCCACCTTAGCTTTGGCTTCTCAGCATTCTAGTGTAATATTCCGAGCCTCTTCTGACACCCAGTTCAGTCTATTCTTCCTTCTTTATCTTTGTAATGATATTTTGTATTCATCATGAATGATATTCTTGATATCCTGCCACAGCTTATCTGGTCTTCATTACTTAGTGTCCAAGTCAAAAGTTAAGAAAAGTATGCTTGATGATTGCAACCTTTCTCCATACCTATTTATCTGTATGTTGAGCTAATAATTTGAGAAGTTGAACTGTATGAAAAAGAAAAAATGTGGTATCAGGACCAGAGGAAAATTTATCAATAATTTGCATTATGCAGATGACAAAACCTTGCTTGCAGAAAGAGAGGAAGATTAGAAGCACTTGTTGCAGAAGATATATCTGTTTCTTTTTCTGACAGTTAATGCAGCACTCGGGACTCTTCTCTCACACTCTATCTACTTTCTTTTGTCATTCTTATTCATTGTCTAGCCCTCAACTGCATAGGTGGTGATTGGAAACACCATGGCTTGAATCACATGGGCCTTAGTCTTTAAGCTGACTGACATTGTTGCTCTTCAATATTTTGGGGTTTCCTGATAAGGAGATTTTCCCAATGTAATACATCTTTTTTATTTTTATCAGTGGTATTGATTGTGGATGTAAGCAAAATGAAATTACTGATGACTTTTCTCCATCTATCATGATGTTGTTTATTGGCCCACTAGTGAGAATATTTATTTCCTTGTGATGTAATACATATTGTAACCTTTGGTCTTGTGCAACAAGTGCTTCAAGTCTTCCTCACTTTTAGCAAACAAAGTTATGTCATCTGCATAATGAAGGTTGTTGATGAGCCCTACTCTGATCCTGTTACCACATTCTTCTTCATAAAATCCAGCTTCCTGAATTATTTCTTGAACAAGTATGCCCAAAGCATACATCCCTGACACATGTCTTTCTTGGTATCCCTTTGTTCTGTTAGAACATTTGTTTCTTGTACTAGGTCTAGGTTTCAGGTGAGCACAACTAAGTGCTCTGAAATCCTGAGTTTTCTTAATGTTAGCCTTAATTTCTTATAATCCATACAGTCAATGCTTTTGCATACTCATATAAATTGAAGTTATCATGTATTTGCTCTTGTTGATGTTTTTACATGGCATTGCACTGCTTCTAACTTGGATTAACTCAGTATACGAGAGAATTTAGCCTTGCACACTGATGGATGTTCTCACAATGTCCATTGACTCTGTAACTGTATCAACCCACCTCTTTCAAGCTCTTTCTATCCTTTGCTGATTCTCTAATTTTTCAAGCATTATGTCCTTGTCCAAGGACTGACCACTTCTCAAAACATATCCACAATATAGGAAACAAATTTCACCATTGTTCTTTCTAAGAACTCTGGCTTCACTTCATAAGAGAATATTTGTTTGTTTGTTTTTAGCAGTCCATGGTATATAGTAAATATTCTTTGCCAACACTACAACCCAACGGTATCTATGATTCTTATTCTTCTTTATCCACTGTTGAACTTTCAAATGCATGTGAACCAATTGAAAATGCAGTGGCTTAGGCCAGCTGTTACCTTAATTTTCTCTTAAGATCCCTATGCTTTAGCATTTTAAAGGTCTTTTACAGCAAATTTATCCATTGCAATAAGTATTTTGATTTCTTGACTGGTCCTTTCATGAGTGTTGATCATGTAGCCAAGTAAAATAAATCATTCACAACTTCAATCTTCTCTCCATCTATCAAGAGGTTGACTATTGATTGTCAAGTTTGTGGTAAGATTTGTTTACTAGATGTTGAGGTATGACTTGCATTGAAAGATATAGTCTTTGGCCTTCAGGAAGTGGCTTAACTAATTCCTCTTTGCTTTCAACAATCAAGATCATCTCAACCATATAAAATGGATTCTTGAGAAATTTTCTAATCCTATGTTACTTTTTTTTAAAGGTACTTCAGTTTCTTCAATTATTTGTTCAATAGTTTGAGTAAGTATGGTAAAAGGTACAACCCTGAAACAACCTGTCCTGGTTTCAAGCTAGTCAGTGTCCTCTTGTTTTGTCTGAATAACTGCTCTCAGTTCACATATATATTTCACATAAACATTATTAAGTGATCTGGAATTCTTATTCTTCTCAATACTTTCCATAACTTATTATGATTCACTTAATCAAAAGACTTTACATAGCAAATAAACACAAATCAATACTTTTATTTTGAAGCTGTTCTGTGTGTGTGTGTGTGTGTGTGTGTGTGTGTGTGTGTGATTTAAAAAGTATGTACTTAACATTGATTTACTTTATTCCAGGATTTTTTTTTATATTTTAATTTATTTATTTTTCATTTCAATGAACATCTACAAAGATTTTGGAATTCCATTCATTCATTGTTCCACCCTTCT
>NW_006400006.1:271934-275121 GCF_000299155.1 Elephantulus edwardii
AACAAACTGTGGCTGACTCTGAGAAGAATGGGAATCCCAGAACACTTGATTGATCTAATGTGAAACCTATACTAGGACCAAGAGGCAGTCATCAGAACAGAGCAAAGACACTGCATGGTTCAAAACTGGGAAGGGTGTATGCCAGGGATGTGTCCTATCTCTATATCTTTTCCACCTATACTCAAAATAGATTACCCTGAAGGCTGGGCTGTATGAGAAGAAGTGTGGCATCAGGACTGGAGAAAGATTCACCAAAATCTGTATTATGCAGATGACACAACCCTGCTTGCTGAAACTGAGGAAGACCTGAAGTGCTTGCTGCAGAAGGTCAAAGACTGCAGCCTTCAATACGGATTGAGGTTCAATATGAAGAAGACGAAGATTCCCGCCACTGGGCAAATTGGCAGCAACAGGATGGATAGTGAGCAGATTGAGACTATTAACAGCTTTAGTTTACTTGGCTCCACAGTCAACACTCTTGTCACCAGCAGCCAGGAAATTAAAAGATATATTTTCATGGGAAAGTCTGCTCTTAGAGACCTCTCCAAAGTGATGAGGAGCAATCGTGTCACTCTGGAGACTAAGGAGAGCTTGATACAGACCACGGTCTTTGCCATCACTTACTATGTGTCAAAGAACTGGACGATGACTAGAGAGGATATAAGGAAAATTGATGTCTTAGAGCTGTGGTGTTGGAGTATTGAAAATACCAAGGACTGTTAAGAAAACAAACAGGTTCATCATAGAGAGGGTTAAATCAGGCTGCTCCTTGGAGGCAAGGATTCTGAAGTTTCGTCTGACATACTTTGGACATGTTGCAAGGAGGGACCAATCCTTGGAGAAGGGTGTCATGCTCTGGAGGTGGAAGGACAGCACAGGAAAGGAAGATGCTTGATGAAGTGGATTGATTCCGTGTCCAAGATGGGTGTGTCAGAGGCAGTGCGATTGGCACAGGATAGAGCAGGGGCTATTGTACATAGGGTCGCTATGAGTCACAAGCAACTTGATAGCATATAACAACAACAACAACAGTCACCAGTTACTTTTAAGGCATCTTGATTGTATGCACAATCAATTTCAGGCTGCAGAAGTTGGAATCCTCATTTTTATTCACTTTTGACCTTAGTGACTTTTATAATATATTTGAGTAATAGTAGCGCTAACAGAGCTTCCTTGTATTTTAATGAGTATTATCCTATTACTGAAAGCATTATACTTCAGTACAAATTTCAATATTCTTTTGCATGATAATACAAGATCATTTCAATTTACCAATGTCTCAGTCAATTTGCTCACATTCTCAGATTTTGTCTTTGGTATACATATGATTTGATGTAAGAATAAATATAATGAGTGGAAATATACAACAATCATGGAGGTGGTACTAAAAAACTCTGCAAAATAATAAAACCTCAAACTTATTACTATTGAGTGTAAATGGACTCATAGCTGACCTTCTACAAGTGTTTCTGTGACTATAAATCACACGGGAGGTTATTCAATGTTCTCTCACAGATCAATTGGCAGATTTGAACCACCACAGAAAACATATCTACACACATTCATATTTTCTAGATTTATTTTTTCTTAATACACATTTCTAGCCATAAGATATTACATTATTTGACATCCAAATATAGTAATGTAGATAATATTGATTTTCCATTTGCACTGAGCTGACCTTTATAGCCTTTTCCCCCTCCGATGATCAATTTCCTGTGTGATTAAAAGAGGTACCTCAAGCTCTCCATTAGCTTGCAGAATTGTGCAACGACGATTGCTTCTCTCTTGGGCTTTTTCTGCAAGTGTAACCTTAGTCACAGCATTGGAGTAACTAACACTTCTGGAAGAATTATTCTGTGCTAGTCACATTGCTAAACGTTTATTTGAAGGATTGTCATATTAAATAGCAAACTCAAAATGTTGATTGGCTTAGGCAACAACTGTTCCAGGGATTTACACATAGTTACCAAATTACCATTTCCATTCAATATTGAATTGGAGGCCACTTCAAACAATAGAATTGATACCAGATTATATAACTTTTATTCCAGTGTACTTTTAAGATGTTTAAGAACACCAGACAGTTTGTTATTCCAAGGTAGTATTTGTTTTTACGTTACAGACAGCTTGAATTTTAGTACAAATGTGGGACTTGGAATTCTCCTTCAGACCACTAAGCTCATTTTTGCCATGTGCAGTTGCCAGTAGCTGGCAGTCATACTGCTTTGATAGATATTCAAAAACATTTGTCTGATTTGGGCCAAGAGTCATCAAATGTAAGAAATATGTTTACTCATGTTCTCTTTCTCCAAAAGAATTTGAAGAATTCATTGTATGATGACTTAACAGGAAATTAAATAAATTCCAAATCACATCTATGTCTTCTGTTTGTGTATGCTCACTTATGTCACTTTTCAGATTGATTTTATTATTCTGAAGTTGACTCAGATTCAAAGAAACAAAATAGCCTACATTCAGTTTACAAATTCACACCAATATTATGCCACAAAACACTTTACTTCTGTGAACAGGATCATAAACAAATTAGGACTAAACACAAGAAAACACAATAGCTTAAAACGTATAATATATATACACAGACACACACGATGGTGCAGAAGTGTGTTCAGTAATTCAAATGTACTAGGTACCAGAAAAAAGAAGGATGTTGACTGCTTCCAAAGAGATTTATGGCCAAATAAATCAAATGAGGTGGTTTCATTCTATTCTACAAGGTCATTATAAGAATCAACTCAACAGAATTGAGAATATGTATATATGTGTGTGTATTGATATCTGTCTATCGTCTATCATCTATCTATCTATCTATCTATCTATCTATCTATCTATCTATCTATCTACCTGATATCTATACACACATGGATAAGATTATAGGTATACTCTATTGTTCATTTTTCTGTGATTGACATTTGTGCCATTATTGCTAAGTGACATCAAGTCAACTATGACGAATAGTGATCCTAAGAATAAATCATTTGCACCATTTTACACTTCCACCAACAGTGAATAAGGGTTCCAGTCTCTCCACAACCTCGCCAGCATTTGTTGCTTGCTGTTCTCTTAAAGTTTGCTAGTCTTACTGGAGTGAGATGATATCTCATGGTTGTCTTGATTTGCATCTCTCTCAGGGCTAGGGATTTTGAACATTTCTTCATGTGCTTGT
>NW_006400006.1:276217-281928 GCF_000299155.1 Elephantulus edwardii
TATTTTAGGGCATTATTTTTATCGTAGGAGTACGCAATGAAGGTTGCAGAGTGGATTAAATTTGGGGGTAGGGGTTGGGGTTTGGGGAGGTGTGGGGGGATTGTGTACCAATGAGGGAGTTTTTCTTTTGCTTTTCTAGGAGATGAGTAAACGGGGGTGGGGGGTGGGGCGGGAGGGGTTTGTGCAGGGAGAAGGGTGGAACAATGAATGAATGGAATTCCAAAATCTCTGTGGATGTTCATTGAAATGAAAAATAAACAAACTAAATTTAAAAAAAGGAATAAATCATTTGAACTTTGCCCTGTCCTGTGTCTTCCTCTTCATACTTCCTCTGACATACTTGAGCTGATTTTTACAGTCATTGTTTCAACTTGTTGAGGATTGTCCTCTTTTTGTGCTGACTCTCCACCTTTACAAACAAGATATCTATTTCAAGAATTAGGCCATCCCAACAACATGTCCAAGGTAAGAGAGACCAAGTTTCATTATCTTTGCCTCTAAGGAGTACCATGGTTTCATATTCATCAAAGCTTACTTGTTTGTTGTTTTTTCAGTGTATGAGACATTCAGTATTCTTTTCCAATATCACAACTCAAGGATATAAATTGTTATTTCATCCTTATTTATTGTCCAAGTTTTAAATGCATAAAAAGTCATTGAAACTATCATGGCTCGAATCAGGTTCACATTAGTCCTTAAACTGATAGCACTTTGGAAAGATTCTCGACAGTAGATTTTCCCGGTGCAACGCCTTGTTTTGCTTTCTCAACATTTGAGTTCTTTTCATATTGTTGTTGTTGTTGTTAGACACCATCAGGAACTCTATTGACAACAGATATGAGCCCTTTCCTATCCTGCACCATATTGAACAGCTCAAATATACTTGAGCCCATTGCTACAGTAATTGTGACAATCCATTTTGCTTTGAGAATTCCTCTCCTTTGCTGAGCCTCATCCTTTTCAAATAAGATGTCCCTTTCCAAGTAATTTGCTCATCCTAACATCATGCCCAAAGTATTTTTGATGAAGCTTGCCTCTAATGAGCACTCTACCTGCATTTTCTCCAAATCTGTTTGTTTTCTTGGTAGTCCAGTATATCCAGGGATATTAAGCACTCTTCTCTAATACCACAACAACTCAAAGAGTTTGATTCTTCTTCTGTCATACTTATCAGATGCAAAATAAGTGACTGAAATAACGGTTTGAGTCAGGTGCAGTTTACTTTTTAACATCAGGATCTTGGAGAGGTTCCTGACAGCATAGATCCAAATGCTATATATTTCCTGAATGTCTCCTACCTGCTGGAGACAAGGGTAGATTGTGGATCCAAGTAAGATGAAATGACAGTTTAAATCTTTACTCCATCTATTATTGCCTCTTGGCATAGTAGTGAGGATTTTTGTTTTCTTGATGATGAAATCCGTATTGAAGGCTATAAAAAAACTTTCATCTTCTGTAGCAAGTGTCTCAAATCCTCCCTGCTTTCAGCAAGCAAGGTAGTGTCATTTGCATAGCACAGGTTTTAGATGAGTCATTCTCCAACTTTGATGACATATTCTTCTTGATAAAGTCCAGTTTCGTGAATAATCTGTTCAGCATAAAGACTGAATAGGAAAAGAGAAAGGATTCAGCCCTGACACACGCCTTTCTTAATTTAAAATTGCTCAGCATTCCCCTTGCTCTGTTCAGACAACATGCTCTTGATCTAGATATGGATTTCTTATAAGTATTATTAAGTGTTCTAGAATCCTTATTATTCTCAATGTTAGCCATAGTTTGTTATGATCCACAAAGACAGACATTCTTCTGGTATCCTCTACTTCATCAAAGATCAATCAGACGTCATCAATGGCATCCGTGGTGCCGTGGCCTCCTCTAAACCTAGCTTGAACTTTTGGCAGTTCTCTCTCAATGTGTTATTCTAGCCACTTTTGGGCGATCTTCAGTAATATTTTGCTTTTGTGTGTTATTATTGACATTGTTCAATAATTTCTATATTCTGTTGGATCAGCTATCTGGGAATGGAAACAAATAAGAATTTCTTCAAGTCAGTTGTACGGGTAGCTGTCTTTGTATCTCATCAATTTTAGGTGCTTTATTTTTTTTTAAATGCCTTCAATAAAGCTTGAAATTCATCTGCCATCACCATTGCATAATTTGTGTATAATTATAGTCTGTGTGGGGAAACCAGGTAGGTATGAGCCTAGATTTAGTTTGTTGTTGTTGTTGATTGCTGTTGAGTCAAGCATGACTCACAGTGACACTATGAACAAAAGACCTGAAGCCTTTCTATAACTGCCGTTATTTCTCAAAGTTCATAGAGTTTCCAGAGGCATGTTGTTTAGAAAGTGGATGCCAATAATATTTCCAAACCTGTTTTAATCTGGGATCTCCACCAAACACTGTCCACCATGGGTAATCATTATGGCGCTTGACACACCAGTGATACAGAGTTCAGCATCACAACCCTAGGTTACCTTTGTACAGCAAATTGACAGACCAATGTTGTACCACTTAGAAGAATGTTCCTCTAAAATGTAGTAACACTAGGCCCTCAGGCTTCAGGCTCTTGGGGCTTAACTAACTTTTAAATACAAAGGCCCTCCACTCGGTCTTGTTGACTCTAAATAAGAGGCTCAAACTAAAAAAAAAAATCAACCAAATATTATACAACTTATAATTTTATTGTGAGATACCTGAGACCTATAGTGTTGCTATGTACAGCAGCTCTGAACCCTTCCCTATCCTGAGCCAGTGTCACTAAATTCAACACATCAACTCTCATTGCCCCGGTTACTGTATCTCATCCTGGTTCTTTCTCTCCTGCACTGTCTCTTCCCCACCCTTCCAAGCATGATGTCCTTCTCCATGGACCAGTCTCCCCTGGACACATGCCCAAAGTATGTGAGACAGAGCTTCAAAATCCTAGCCTGCAAGGAGAAACTTGATTTCATCCTCTCCAAGGCTCCTTGGCAGTCCACGGCATATTCAATACTCTTCTCCAGCACCCCAACTAGAAGGCATCAATTCTTCTTCTGTCATCCATAGTCATTGCCCAGCTCTCTAAAGCATAACAAGTAACTGTGAAGACCATAGCCTGAAGGAGACACACCTTAGTCTCTACACTGGCATCTTTGCTTTTCAGCAGACTGGAGAGGTTCCTAACAGCAGAGTTTACCTAAGCGATTAGTCTTGATTTTCTGACTGATGGTGTTAAGAGTGTTGATTTTGCTTAAGCTATATAACACAGGAGACAGTAAATTTTTCAATATGAATAAATTAGCATTCTCTAGATTGAATTCCTTCGCCACCCCTTGTGTATCTGCATTAATAAGATATATTTAGTTGGAACAAAGATTTCATAAATTCAGTTATGATACATAGCAATGTTGTTGTTGTTTCTGTTGTTGTTAGGTGCCATTGAGTCACTTGCAACTCATCGTGACCCTATGCACAACAGCCCTACACTGTGCTCTATCCTGTGCCAATCTCATTGCCTCAGACAATCCCATCCCCATTAAATAACATTATATATAATTATATTTCATTCTCATACAGCCTTACCTTTACAAGATTGATAAAGAAAAGACATAGGTTACGTGGAAAGTGGGTTACTCTTCACCAAAGAAGACATTCAGAGGGTCAACAAGCTTGTGAAATGTTCAAAATCCCTAGCTCTAAGAGAGATGCAAATCAAAACAACTATGTGATATCATCTCACCCCAGTCAGAATAGCAAAATTTAACAGAATGGCAAGCAACAAATGCTGGCGAGGTTGTGGAGAAACCGGAACCCTTATTCACTGTTGGTGGAAGTGTAAAATGGTGCAACCATTATGGAAAGTGGTGTGGCGCTTTCTCAAAAAGTTTCAAATAGAGATACCATTAGACCCAGCAATTCCAATACTGGGAATAGATCCTAAAGAGACCATAGCCAACATCCAAGTAGATATATGCACACCCATGTTTATCGCGGCTGTGTTCATAATAGCAAGGAGTTGGAAACAACCCAGGTGCCCATCAACAGACAAATGGATAGAGAAGCTGTGGTATATTCACACAATGGAATACTATGCTGCATTGAAAAACAAGGAACTCGTGCAATATTATTCAAAATGGCTGACGCTGGAGGACATTATGCTGAGTGAAATATCTCAGTCACAAAAGGAGAAATACTGCATGGTACCACTGTTGTAGAATGGGAATGAAATCAGGGTTGGGGTAAGATTGAGAAAAACTGAATAAATTATGTATACTGCATTGAAATAGATGAAGAGAATAATTTAAAAGCGATATATGATAGGTTATTATAGTTATCACAAGAGTCCAGAATTAAGGATGCATAGTGGAGTGTACTTGTGGTGGTGGGAGGGGTGCGGATGGATTGTTATAGCAAAGAAAGAATTTTTCTTTTACTTTTCAAAGAGAGGAGCGAACTGACAAACTGGGGGCGGGGGCCAGGGAGAGGCTGGGCAGGGAGAAAAGTGCAACAATGAATGAATGGAAATCCAAAATCTCTGTAAATGTTCATTGAAATTAATAAAATACAATTTAAAAAAAAAGAAAACTGGGTTACTGAAAAATAGGCCTGGTGCTGACTCTAAAACAGACAATCAACTATTCATGAGCAAGTTCAAATTGAAGCTAAAGAAAATGATAACAAATCGACAAAAACCAAAATATAATATACATCTATCCCACCTCATTTTAAAATCAATTCAAGAATAGGCTTGAGCAAGTAACACTAATGAATGAAGATCAGATTAGCTTTAGGTCAGTATCAAGAATACCACCCATGAAGAAAGCAAAAGGTAGTTACAACAACAGAGGAAAAATAAAACACTGAAGTGGAAGTCAAAATAGACTCTGAATATTGCAATTACAATACTGAAAAGTCAAAACAAATGAAAGAAATGAGAAAGTTGAATAGAAAATTTCAAAAAGCGACACATGAAGACAAAACAAGGAATTATAACAAAAATGTACAAAGAGTCTTTCATAGTAGAAATCATATATCTCGAGCTAGTTATTTTATCCCTAGTTCCAAAAGAAACTCATATCCACACGTGCTGTGATCTTCTAAAAATGGCTTATGTTATATAGTTGTTATTGCTTGGTACCATCAAGAAGGCTATTGCTCATAACAATCCTAACTTCAATAGAATAAACCATCACCTTCTCCTGCCTTATTTTCACAGTCTCAGCAGAGCTCATGCCCTTTGTCTAAGACACCGTGTTGTTCCATTTATTAAGTCTTTCTCTCTTACCACACATGATGCCTTTCTTCAGGAACTAACTGACCCTTACTTAAAACACATCTAAAATTTATGAGACAACTTATTGCCATCTTTACTTGTACGGACCATTTTGACTGTCGTTCTTCCCCCCCCCCTTTATTTTTATTAATTTTAATGAACATTTGCAGAGATTTTGGATTTCCATTCATTCACTTTTGCACTTTTCTCCCTGCCACCCCTTCCCCTACCCCAGTTTGCGCTTCTCTTTGAAAAGTAAAAGAAAAATTCCTTCACTGGTATACAATACCCCCCACCCCCACCCTGAGTATATTCAACTAGGAAACCTTCATTCTGGACTCTTGTGATAACCATAATACCCTATCATATATCTCATTTAACCTGTTCTCTCTCTCATCTGTTTCAAAGCAGTATGCATAATTTATCCAGTTTTTCTCATTCTTATCCCAACCCTGAT
>NW_006400006.1:284752-286434 GCF_000299155.1 Elephantulus edwardii
GCTTCTAGGAGGTGGATTGATTCGGTGACTGGGTTAATTGGGATGAGTGTGCCGGAGACAATGAGATTGGCACAGGACAGAACAGAATTGAGGGCTGTTGTACATAGAGTCGCTATGAGTTGCAAGTGACTCGACGGTACATAACAGCAACATATATATCTTGTTGCTCTTATTTATTAGACTGAAAATTATTTAAGGAAAGAGATGGCCACATAAAGTATCACAAGTTTGCTTGTCAAACTATCAGCAAGCTATTTCAATGTAGACTATTTAAAACATGTACTAGTGAAGATCAAAGGGCATTGCTTTAGTTATGAATTATACCTTAAATGAAGAAAATGAAAATTCTCTCCATTGCGCCAATAAGTGGTATCATTTTAAAAATGGAGAAAAATTGGAATTGTTAGTGATTTCTTTTTATTTGTATCAACATCACTGTCCATGAAAGCAGCACTCAAGGAATAAACTACATCTGCTGCAAAAGAGGCTTTTTTATTATACTGCAAAAACAAATATATCATTTGATTACTAAGGCATGCTTGATCCAATTCGTGCTATTTTATATTTCCTCTTAGGCATTTGCAAGCTAGACAGTGCAAAAATAAGACATAAAGTAGTATGTGTGAACTCTAATCTTGCAAATTACCTATAAAACTAAACACAAGCAAAGTGCTCCTTAGACTTAAATTCACTTGCTTCAACATGGCAGCAAAACAAAGCTAATTGCTAATAAAGGAAACCTGCATATGAAGTAATTAAAATACCATGGCTCCAATTAGGTGTACCTTCATCTTCAAAGCGACATCATTTTGGTAATGGGTCAGCAACAATAAGGGAAACATTCCATGAGAGGGGGATTGACACAAATGCTGCAATAATGGACTCAAATATATCAATGATCCTGATAATAGCATTAAATTGGGCAATATTTCATTATTTTTATGTGTAAGTACATTATAAGTAAAGTTTGCTTTGAGTACAGCTAGCAATCACCTTTTTAAAATTTCTTAACGAGGCCTAGGATCATGCAACATATACTTATGACATACTAATACATTGCTTAATAAATGAATTAATTATGTACTTAATTACATACATAATTTTGGAAGCAGGAGTGGCATCCACTTCCGTAAACAGCTCACCTCTGGAAACCCTATGAATCTGGAGAAAGGATGAAAGTCACACAAGGGTTGAGGACTTTCATTCATAGGGTCTCTATAAGTCGCCTACAACAGCATTTAACAGCAACAACAATTATGTACTTAGGCTTTTCTATTAAAACTTTTACGAAAATAGTTACATTTTTTTAACCTTGTTGAAATATCTGGGAGAGAATTATCTAACTTTGAAAGCTATGCCATTTTAGAAATGATCTCTTTAGTACCTTTAATGACCTCTAAGCATTAACATTTTCCGCAGATGTAATCGATCTGATTCCTATGCATACCATCAGGTGAAATCCATGTGTGTAACCTGCGTTTATGTTTCTTATAAAACGTGTTTGCAATGAATAAATCATTGATTGTACAAAATTCAATCATTCTATCTCCAGCTTCATTTCTGTCACCAAGTCCATGTTTTCCAACTGCTGATTCTTCTTCGCTGTTCCCAACTTTTGCATTCCAGTCACCCATTATTATCAATGCATCTTGATTGCATGTTCGATCTATCTCCGACTGTAA
>NW_006400006.1:286911-292321 GCF_000299155.1 Elephantulus edwardii
AGGAGGGACAGGTCCTTGGAGAGGGACGTCATGCTTGCGAGGGTGGAGGGATGGCACAAGAGGGGAAGACCCTCTATGAGATGGATTGATTCAGTGATTGAGGTAATCGGGATGGGTTTGTCAGAGGCAGTGCGATTGGCACAGGATAGAGCAGGGTTTAGAGCTGTTGTACATAGGGTCGGCACATAACAACAACAACATAAACAACAAGTATTAACATAGTCATCAGAATGGAAAAGCCAGCTTCTAGGAGGTGAATTGTAATGGAAGCATCTGTATCATTATGTTCTGGGTTTTTCACTTTGGTATTTAACGGGAAACAAACAGGAAAGAAGCTAGTCTAGTGCTTGCAGTCAAATAATTGCTGTTTAGAGTCTGGACATGCTTCAAAGTTCTATGGGTTTTATCCAAGCAGCACAACCTCATAACTAGATCATTGAATCAGAACACCAGAATTCTATTTCTATTTCCAACATTTTAGTACAATCAAATGGAATGCAACATTGAAATATGAAATGTAATATTTCAGCTAACTCACTGTTCAAGTTGGCAATTTATTAGATGCAGCCTGTTCAGAATTTGCTATTGTCTAGACCATACTTCAGACAGAGAGCCACAAATCCCAAACAGTAGAGACTATTCTGCTGTTACGTAACTGGAATAAGATTCATCTTTCAATGTTATTGTGAAGAAACACTAGAAGAATGAATTTGAACAAAAGTTGGAATTCATGCTAAACAGAACTTATCAACAATCATATATTGTGACTCATGATCAAATTCAAAGAATGTTTGAATTAAAAAATATAAAAGCAGTATTATTAAATAAAATAAACTGCTAGAGCAGCAAATCTACTATTACACAGCACATATTAATTATGTGCTAATTCAATTTTCTCGGTAGTCAAATTCACAGTCTAAGCAAGTTTGAATTAATCTGCAGTATTCAGTTATTCATTGAAGAATTCTTTTCTTTTTTTATAAGAAAATTAAGTTTCATCTAAAAATAGGCAATCAATAATGCAAACTGCAAATTTTATTCCATCAGTTTTTGTTGTCTTTATATACCCTGTTGTCTGAACAGATTCATAGTGATTCTCTCCACTGGGCTTTCAAGGCAGTGTTACTGCACCACAGGAGATTGCCTGTCTTTCTCCTGCAAAGTAGCTAGTGGATTAGAACTCCATGCTTTTGGGTAAGCAGTACAGCTCGTTACCAGTAGGCAACCAGGAGTCCCTTTTTGTCAGTACATTGTACAAATAAAAATGCTGAAATTTTCATTAGCAAAAAGTAATCATTGCCTCATGCTTAACACTACCAAAAAAGAAGATAGATGTCCTGTGGATGAATCTTGGGGTTTTTATGGTGATATTATGATAGTACTAAACACCATAATATTTTCATTTGTTTTCTACACATCTGAAAGTTGAATAATAGATAAGGATGACCAAAGACAAATTGACTCCTTTTAATTATGGTGTTGGCAAAGAATATTGACTATTAATACCAAGGACTGCTCAAAGAACAAACTTCTCTATTGAAGGAAGTGCCACCAGATTGTTTCTTAGAGACAAGGATGGTAATCTTTGTTTCACTTACTTTGGACATATTTTCAGGTGAAATTAGTCCTTGGAGAAAGACAGAAGATCAGTGAAAAAGAGAAAGACCCTGAAAAAAGATGACAGAGTGACTGCACAGACTTGAGCATGACAGAGATCATGAAGATGATGCAGGATAGGACATGGTTCCTATCAGTTGTTCATAGACTCTTTATGAGTCATAGTCAATTTGAGAACATCTAATCACAACCTTATAATGATGCAATGATTACTTGTTGACTAAATGAAAATTACTGACAAAATAATATCACACACACAAATAAACAAACACTCAACAAAAATTAACCTGGGAGGGAACTCAGTGAAACTAGTTTAGGCATTTTGCTATTAGCTAAATGATCAGTGGTTAAAATGCACCACAGACTTTTAGGCTGAAGGAGTGGAGAACTTAAGGGGTAGTCTGTTTCTGCAAAGATTTATGGTCTATGCCTTTGAGAATCCCATGACGCAGTCCTACTGCTCTTAGAGTTAACATAAGTTGAAATTGACTTAGTGGCAGAGGACAGTGATATTGTGCAGTTTATCAAGTACATTTTGTTCCCAATAAATAAGAAAATTCTATAGCCATTTAGTTCATGGACATAAACAGGTCATTGGCAGTAATAAAAACTCTAAGGAGAGGCGCATAATTCATAAGGCCTTGCTTACAAAATAAAATAAAAAAAAAATAGAGCCAATTGGCCACTCCATTAAAAATAAAGGGGCATAGCATTGGTGCTTTCTCTGCATTGCCAGAGAAGTTAGAAAGTTATCCTAACAACAATTTAGCCAAGTAAACATGTTCAAATTGAATAATCTCTTAAATGAAATAAGAGACTATATTTCATTACTATTTTTAACTGCGTTAAGAAAATCTACTGAAATTGGATGAGATCTCTAAATTCCTTTCCACTTTAACATTTTAGGATTTTCTAAGACACTTAGAGGTGAAAGTGGATCAGAAGAAAAAGGCAAACTCTTAAGGCCATAACTCTGAATATAATGGCGTGATTTTAAATACAAAGCACACAATAAAAATAAAATTTATCTTCATCAAATTTTCTTCTTGTGTCTTTTCAGTGTTGAAATGATTACTATAGTCTTCTTATAAACAGTTTTTTCTCAATAACTTTAAAGACCAAGAAAAGGGGATAAATGGTCCTAAATTTTTCCTTAATAAAAAAAAAAAGTTTCAATGTACACTTTGCATTAGTAAAGTGCCACTGTTGTAGAATGAGACTGACATCACGGTTGGGGTAAGACTGAGAAAAACTGAATAAATTATGTATAGTGCACTGAAGCTGATGAGGGAGAGAACAGTTTAAAAGCAATATATTTTAGAGCATTATGATTATCATAAGAGTTCAGAATGACGGTTGCAGAGTGAAGTATACTTGGGATGGGGGTGGGGGGTACGTGAAGATTGAGTACCAATAAAGCAGTTTTTCTTTTGCTTTTTAAGGAGAGGAGCGAACTGGGCATGAGGTGGGGTGGGGGAGTGGGGAGAAAAGTGCAACAATGAATGAATGGAAATCCAAAATCTCTGTAAATGTTCGTTTAAATTAATAAAAATAAAAAATTTTATTTTGAAACGGTAAATATCTCTTGAAATTTTAACAGAGAATAGTACATATGAACTGTTATGAAGGTTCCCCTATCCTGAACCAATCAAACTGACTCTGACTCTCCCATTCACATTACTCCAGTTACTGTGTCAATCCACCTCATCCATGGTTTTCCTCTCCTGTTCTGCCCCTCTACTCTTCCAAGCATGATGTCCTCTCTAAGGACTGGTCCCTCTTGGCCACATGCCCAAAGAATATGAGATGGAGCTTCAAAATCCTTGCCTCCAAGAGAAACCTGGTTTCACCCCCTACAACACAGACCTGTTTGTTCCCTTGGTAGTCCATGGGATGTTCAAGCAAGCCTCTTCTCCAGCACCACAACTCAAAAGCATTAATTATTGTTCTGTCATTCTTAGTCATTGTCCAGCTCTCTGATGCATAGCAAGTAATTGTGAAGACCATGGCCTGAATCAGGCACTTCTTAGTTTCTAGACTGTTATCATTGCTCCTCAGTTCTCCAGAAAGGTCCCTGACAGCAGATTTTCCAGTGCAATTAGTCTTTTGATTTTCTGACTTCTAGTACCAAGAGTGTTGATTGTAGAAAAAAGCAAGCTGAAGCTGTTAACAATCTTAATCTCTTCACCATGTATCATTATGCCACCAATTAGCCCAGTAGTGAGAAACTTTGTTTTCCTGATGTTGAGCTTCAATCTTTATTGAAGACTACAGTCCTTGACTTTCAGCAGCAAATCCTCCTCAGTTTCGGTGTACAAGGTTGTATCATCTGCATAAAACAGGTTGTTAATGTGTCTTCCTCGAGTACTGATGATACATACCTCCTCATAAAGCCCAGCCTCCTGAATGATTTGTTTTGCATGTAGATTGAAAAGTAATGGTTCATGTACAGTTTTAAAAGTTATGGTTCACATATAGATTGAAAAGTTATGGAGACAGGACTCATCCCTGTCATACCTCTTGCCTGATTTTGAACCTTGCAGTGTTTCCTTGCTCTGTTCTGATACTTCCTCATCTGAATATAGGCTTTGCATGAGCACATTTCTGAGGTTCCCATTCTCCTCAAAGTCAGCCACAATTTGTTGTGATTCACATAGTCAAATGCCTTTTCATAGTCAATGTCACACAAAGAGATATTTCTTTGGTACTTTTTGCTTTCAATCAAGATCCAGATGACATTGGTGATAATTTCTCTAATGCCATGGCCTCTACTAAATACAGCTTGTTTTTCTGGTAGTTTTCCGTGGAGGTAGTATTCCAGTCATTTTTATGTAATCTTCAACAGAATTTTGCTTGCATGTGATATTAGTGATATTGTTCCATAATTTTAACATTGTGTCATTAGAATACTCTTAATTTAATAATTATCAAAATGTGTTTTGCCAGTGAAATATGGCCAAAAATTTCAGTCAGTCTCACATTTTATTTTCTTTATAGTACTAATGTTATAGAATCTGATCCTGTCAGTGAATTTAACTGTTTTCTTTTCCATAGTTTTAAGACAAAACTGTTTTCTTCTTACTGTAAAGAAATAAAATTATTTCATAATGAGATAATGTAGGGTCACTATGAGTCACAGGCGACTCTGTGGCACATAACAACAATCGAATGCCAAAACAGAATCATTTTGAACATAGTCTTTATTTTATTTTTATCTTACATTTCTAGGTTTATTTTCTGAAAAAAAAAACTTTCATAAAAAAAGAAAATTTCTGGATTCACATCTAGGCTTTGATTTTTATAAACTCTGGAATCTTGGGCAAATTTTCAATTTCTCTTCTAGTAATTTCCTCTGAACAACACAGATTTTTTGTTCATAGGGACTATGAGTTGTGCTTGACTCAATGAGACCTAACAAAACCAACTAACAATTTCCTCTGTATTATAGAATTGCAAAGACTTTCTCATTATATTTTGGTATATGCACGTGTTTTTTGAACTATAAAATCACATAAAAATATCAACTAGCTAATGAAAAAAGGACAATAATCCATTAATATTTTCCTCTCCACTTTTATTGTACACACTTGAAATCTACTGCTCTACAATTTTATGTGCTCCATTTCCAAGCTCACTTTGAAACTGGTCTATCATTGCAGCTAATTCAAGTCTGTGGAACACAATATGATTTGTACCACTTTAAAACTAATGTAGATAAGACTTGCTATGCTTCTTCTGGCCTCTAAGCTTTCAGCTAGTCAGACGCCTGTACCCCCTCTCTGAGCGGCCTGCC
>NW_006400006.1:293367-294578 GCF_000299155.1 Elephantulus edwardii
GCTCCTTGGAGGCAAGGATTCTGAGGCTCCGTCTAACATACTTTAGACATGTTGTGAGGAGAGACCAGTCTTTGGAGAAGGACATCGTGCTTGGGAGGGTGGAGGGGCAGCGCAGGAGAGGAAGGCCCTCTATGAGGTGGAGTGATTCAGTGACTCGGATAATTGGAATGGAAGTGTCAGAGACAGTGCGATTGGTACAGGACAGAGCTGAGTTTAGGGCTGACCTTATGTTGTACATAGGGTCGCTATGAGTCACAAGCAACTCGACGGCACATAACAACAACAACAACATGCTTCTTCTACACCCACTGTCTCCTTCTCTAAGCTAGAAGTATTTAATGATAGCACCAAGGAAAGACAGAACCATAAATGGGAGAAGTTTGTGTTTCTGAATCACAACATAGACAAAAGCTTGCAAAAATACTCACATTATACTTATACATGGGAAAATGCTTTCGTGTTAGAAGTCCTCACAGAAGAAACAGACCAGCACAAAGGGTCCTCAGAAATCTCCGTCCTGCAGGTAAACACAACCAGAGCTCAAGGAGTGTTGAAACAAACCATACACCAATTCTATAGGACACATCACCTTCGCTTGGGAAACATTATCAATAAACTTAAGAGACACTGTTTGCAGCATAAGAAATTGTCAGCAGCTGACATGTTTGGAATCACAAAAGCCCAGAAAAGTTTCTGATATAAGCTATCAGATCAAGGGCTGCACAACGAGAGACAGGTATTGAAGGGAGTGGGTAGAAGCGAATGCAGATGCTGGTGGATGGTGGAGCAGGGAAGTCAAGACACTTGTGCCAAGGGCAGGGACAACACTGAAACTAATGGTTAATTCCACAATTAGGGATATATCTTTCACTTCTTCTGTAAAATGCTTGTCTGTCAGATACTTCTCTAAAGAGACAGACTAGGAAGAAGGATTGGCAATCCACTTCTGAAAGAGTAGGCCTATGTAAACACTATGTCCAACAGAACACACATAGACTAAGAGATAGGGCAACTGAAGTGGAGCTTTCAGGTATGGAAATACAAAGAAAGAGGAACAGTTGTGAGCAGACAATAGTGACTGAAACATGGAATATGAGAACCATGAATGTAGGAACATTGGATGTTGTTAAAAAGAAATGGAACACATAAATATTGACTTACTAAACATTGTGAGATGGGATGGACTGGCATGGGGCATTTTGAGTCTGATG
>NW_006400006.1:294980-295733 GCF_000299155.1 Elephantulus edwardii
ATTGAATTTTGCACAATCAATGACTTATTCATTGCAAATATATTTTATAAAAACCTAAGCACAGGTTATACACATGGATTTCACCAAATGATATGCATAGAAATCAGATTGATTACAACTGTGGAAGGAACTACTGGAGAAGCTCAATACCTGATGTGAAAACTAGTCCAGGAGTTGGTTGTGGAACAGACCACCAACTACTCATATGCAAGTTCAAGGTGAAGCTAAGGAAAATTAAACCACATCCACAGGAACCAAAATATGACCTTGAGTCTATCCCACCTGAATTTCAGAACCATCTCAGGAACAGGTTTGAGGTCTTGAACACCAATGAGAGAAGACCAGATGAGCTGTGGGAGAATATCAAGAGAATCTTCCAGGAAGAATGTGAAAGGTTATTGCAAAGACAGAAGAGGAAGAAAAGACCAAAATGGATGTCAGAAGAAATTCTGAATATTGCCCTGAAGCACCAAGAAGCCAAAGCAGAAGGAAGAATTCAGCATACTAAAGAGCTGAACAGACATTTGAAAGAGCAGTGCGGGAAGATAAAGTAAAATATTACAATGAAATGTGCAAGGAGTTGGAGTCAGAAAATCAAAGGGTCGAACTCAGCATTTCTTAAGCTCAAGAAACTGAAGAACAAATTCAAACCTTGAGTTGCTATAATCAAGGATGCTTTAGAAAGAATATTAAATGATCCAGGAAGTACTAAAAGAAGATGGCAGAAATATACTGAGTCACTGTATCGAAAGG
>NW_006400006.1:296643-319009 GCF_000299155.1 Elephantulus edwardii
TTTATCTTGGAGAGGGTTAAACCAGGCTGCTTCTTGACTGCAAGGATTCTAAGGCTTCGTCTGACATACTTCAGACGTGTTGCAAGGAGTGACCAGTCCTTGGAGAGGGACATCATATTTGGGAGAGTGGAGGTACAGGGCAGCAGTGGAAAACCCTCTATGAGGTGGATTGATTCAATGACTGGGGTAATCGGGGTGGGGGTGTCAGAGACAGTGAGATTGTCACAGGACAGACAGAGCAGGGTTTAGGGCTGCTGTACATAGGATCACTATAAGTCGCAAGCAACTCGACGGCACATAAAAACAACTAACAACATGGGAAAATGAAAAGTAATCTCCTGTGTTGAGTCATTATTCATTGAACCTATGGATATTTTCATAATTTAGCATAACCTTATGAATATAAAATTTGACACCTTAAAGTATAAAATACCCACTCCTCACTTACAGACACTGTTATGTTCTATACTAGGTCATGTGAATAATACTAGATGATGTGAAAATTAACATTATGTGACAATGGAGAATGACTACATCATACAACAATATAAAGAACAACCATATGTTGAGATAGCTCAACATCATTATATTACTGCTAAACCAGTGAGAGTTATATTAAGGCAAATTGATAAATGGCTTTAACTATCACAAATAATGTTACTCTCATCTGGTTGCTTAGCTTCCATTACTGCCAGAGGTACATTGTTTTTTCATTTTTTGTTTGTTTGTCTGTTTTCTTTTTTTTAATCAGAGGTACATTGTTAACAAAGAGTAAATGGATAGGAGATTCCTTATTATTGCCATAAATATTAGAGGTCAGATATTAGTAGCCACTAAATGGGAAGCATCTTGATGACCTTAAGATTACATTTGAGGCACTGAAGACCAACGATCATGGATTGGATGATTTGTGGGATGATATAAAAGATATCATCTATGAAGAAAGAAAAAGGTCATAACAAAAAAGAGAGAAGAGGAGGGAGGGGGAAAACCTAAATAAATGTTAGAAGAGACTCAAAAAATTGCACTTGCATGTCAAGAAGCCAAAACAAAGGGAAAATGTACTGAAGTAAAAATGTTGAGCAGATTTCAATGGGCAGCTCAAGAAGTCAAAGCATTCTAATGGAATGTGCAGAGAGCTTGAATTAGAAAATAGAAAGGGAAGTATTAAATTGTGTGAATCATAACAAGTTGTGGCTGACATTGAGAAGAATGGGAGTCCTAGAGCATTTAATAATGCTCATGCAAAAATCTAAACCTAGACTAGGAGGAGGTGGTTATACGAACAAGAGTAGAGGAAAACTGCATAGTTTAAAATTAAGTTAAGAAGGGAGTGTCTCTGCTGAGTAATTCTTGAAGAAGCTGGAGTCTAGGAGAATGTGACACGAGGAAAGAGAATGTGGCATGAGACTTGTCAGTAACCTGTGTTACGCAGATGACACAAACTAGCTTGCTGAAGTGAGGACATGAAGCACTTGTTGCAGACGATAAAGGAATGCAGCCTTTGGTATGGGTTGTATCTCAGTGTCAAGAAAGCAATGATTCTTATCACTGGACTGATAGGCAACATCATGACAAATGGAAGAGGCTGAAACTGTCAACAACTTCACCTTACTTGGATCCACAGTTAACACCCTTGGTACCAGTAGTCAGGAAATAAGGCAATGTGCTGCCCTGTCTACAGTTAGGGACCTCTCCAAATTATTGAGGAGTAATGATGTCAGTTTGACGAGTATAGTGTATCTGGTTCAGTCTATGGTCTTTCTAATCACTTGCTATGCATCTGAGAGATGGACAATGGATAAGCATGACAGAAGAAGAATTTATGCCTTTGAGCTGTGGTGTTGGAGAAGAGCACTGACATTCCATGGATTGCCAAAAGTACAAATAAATCTTAGAAAGGGTGCCACTGGAGTGCTCACTGGAGACATAAATGATGAAACTTCGCCTCACATACTTTAGGCATGTTGCTAGGAGGAGCTATTACTTGGAGAAGGATGTGATGCTTGGAAAAGTGGAGGGTCAGTGAAGACATGGGTTGACATGGTGGCTGGCAATGGGCTCTTGTATGTCAGGAAGTGTTAAGATGGTACAGAATAAGACAGGGTTCAGATCTGTTGTTCATAGAGTTACTATGAGTAATAATTGACTTGGGGACACCTAACAACTACAAATAAGTAATAAATGAGAAGCAGGTATAAATTTCTTTTTGAAAAATAAGCAAAAATATATAAACATGAGGCAAATGGGAAATTGAAGTACTGGCAAAATATATAGTTAATCTGTGATTGTTAGAATGCAGAACACATGAAAGAAATGGAGTGATAATCTGTTTTGGCTTTTATATACTGCATTAAGAAAAGCATTTAAATAACAACATTGTATCATAAATGATTGAGCAAGATACAAGGATTAATGATCTTGAAGGATTGGAAAAATCGGCAGCTCTAAGAGCCAGCCCAGTATTTGTTCTTTTAAGGACAATATGACTTTTCATTTTTTTCTTTAAAAAAAAACAAAAACAAAAAAGCTCAGAACTGTTGCAAAAGCTAGATTAAAGGCACTGCTTTCCCTGGATTTTTGGATGACATTACAATACCCTTGCCAAAAAGTTTAAAGACATATGACAGCAAAGAAACAAAATTGTAAAGAACTGTAACTACGAAAACATTGTGAGTATGATTACAATCACACTAAATGACTAGAAGCAAATATTTCTAAACATTACTCAAATTTTGAGCTGTTTGCCAAAGAAATCCTGAGTTTCGACCCTGGAAGGATTTTACTAGTGAGCAAGCCTTAGCTCTTGAGCTCTCATGCTTGAATGAACAAGAAATCATCTATGACATTTTGCCATTGCTCATGGAGACAGAGTCCCCAAAACCCACTTCCAATGATGTCATAGAGGAAAATGGATGAGGATAGAACCTCTAGAGGTGAAAGCAGGGCCATGGTGAACAATGAACAAGAGGGTCATTCTTGAGGAGCAAAAATGTAACACAATCCATCATCTGCTACAGGGAATATGTACAATGTCTGCATGGCAGAATACCACTAAGGAGCAATGATAGCTGTAGGAATTTATAAAAGAATATTTATCCCATCCCAAAGTGCATGTGGCATGAGAGAAAGGTAGGGCAAATCACTTTCCTTGATTAAAAGTTACTAACCTGTTTAAAAACCATACTGGGGCAGTAAATTATCCCAGATCCTGAATTTTAAGCTGGATGTAATGCATCATTCAGAATATAGTATATTTGTCTTAGGAAATAGTGTTCTTTAAGTGGAAAGAAGGTGCATGAACATTTTCCACCAAATTAGCAAAGAGCAAATTTTTAGAGAAATTGGAGGTGGGAAATAACTCCTTCCCCCATTCGTCATATGCTCAGAAGTAGCTGCCTAGTTCTCGCCCCATATGTATTCAATCTGTATGGTGAGCAAGTTATTCAAGAAGCTGGACTCTATGAAGGAAATGTGGTATCAAGATTGAAGGAAGACTCATCAGTAATCTGAATTATACATATGACACAACCCTGCTTGTTGAAATTAAGGGAGAACTTGAAGCACTTAATGCAGAAGATCAAAGAATATAGCCTTCAATATGGATTGCAACTTAACAAAAAGTCTTAACACTAGACTGATAGGAAGCATCCCGATAGATGGAGGAAAGATTGAAATTATCAACAATTTCAACTTACTTAGATCCACAATTAACACCCTTGGTACCAGTAGTTGGGAAATTAGGAAATGTAGTGCACTGGGAAAGTCTACAGTTAGGGACCTCTCCCAATTATTGAAGAATAATAATGTGCATTTGGCTGATTCAGGCTATTTTGTTGCATTATAGGAATTAGAAAGCTAATATGAAATAATACATTGTTGTTAAGTTCTGCCGAGTTGAAATTTTTAATCAGATGTTGTCTACTTTCCTGGGAATAATAAATTGAAGAGGAATGGTGTCACATTCATTTTCAAAAGCATTTCAAAAATCTGTCCTAAAATATAATACTATCAATAATTGAAAAATATTCATATTTATGCAAGGAAGAGTAGTTAATAAAGCTACTGTTTAAATGTATGTACCAACTACCAAAGCTAAAGAGGCAGACAAATATTTAAATCAACATATACAGTCTGAACCATGAAATCACAGATGTCATTGTAAAGACTGAGGTGCCTCCAGTACAAGCCATGGCATTTTCAGTTGCTTCAAATTTTTCAAAAATTTTCAATTGCTGAAAGTTGAATAATTAATAAAAATTATATAAGAATCAATGCCTTTTAATTGTAGTATTGGTAAAAAGTATTAGATATTCTATGGACTTCCAAAAAAACAACCAAACAAAAAAAAAAAAAAACACACGTCAAACAAATCTCTCTCAGATTATGTGCAGTCAGGTGCTCCTTAGGGACAAGGATGGTGAAATTTCATCTAACATACTTTGGGCATGATGGTAGGAGAGACTAGTCCTTGGGAAAAGACACCATATTGAGAAAGACAGAGGATCATCAAAATAGAGGAAGACCATCAACAAGGTGAATTGTCACAGTGACTGCAACAGTGGGCTTGAACATTCTAAACACAGTCACGCTGGCGTAGGATAGGATAGAGTTCAGATCTGTGATTCACAAGGTCAGTATGAATCAACTCAACAGCACACAACAATAATAACATCTTATACAGAGGGTGCTCTAATTTTAGAGACTCTTATATAATATTATTTGCCATTTATTTTCGTTTCTTTGAAATACCTGTTCATATAATTCTTTTCACTAACAAGACTATTTTTCCATCATCAAGTTTTGAGAGGTTTTTATATATTCTCAAAGATCTGATGGTGTAGATTGTAGAGAGTTGTTCCAATTTCAAGGCCATGTCTCTCCAACAGTTCAAATGTCCCAGATGTTCGTTGGCAGAAAGATGGACAATCCTCTCCTGTGAGATTTACAGTCTCTGAAACCCAGTGAAGTGTCAGCTATGGATTGGTTCACACAAAAGCAATGAGTTTAGACTTTTATGTTATTGTTGTTGTTGTTGTTGTTGTTGTTTTTGTTATTAAGTGTCGTTGAGTCATAGGCAACTCATAGCGACCTTATGAATGAAAGTCCTCAACACTTATGTGACTTTCATCCTTTGTCCATGTTCATAGAGTTTCCAGAGGCAAGCTACTTACGGAAGTGGATGCCACTCCTGCTTCCAAGCTTGTTTTAATCGGGGAGCTCCACCAAACACTGTCTGCCATGGGTAACCATTCTCACATTTGACTCATCAGTGTCACAGAGTTCAGCTTCGCAGCATCCACAAGTTACCTCTGTGCAGCAAGGGCACATACCAGGGTTATACGACTTAGAAGAATATTTCACAAAAAACAATTAAAGGCAGGCCTGAGGACTGCAGAGTCGAGTCACCCACCTTTGGCTTGGGAGTATGGCTTTCTGTCCACTAGGCCAACCTGATCTCTCTAAAAGCTTTTTGAGTATGTGCTTTGTAAATGTTTTATCCTAATGTGTGGTTTACTTTTAAATTTCTTAACAAGGTCTTTTGAAAGAATTACTTCTTTAATTTTAATGAAGTGTTTTAATAAACTATATGAATATATAGGTTTGCTTACAGTTTGTACACATTTTGCTTCACTCTATTCTTCATTCACATTGTGTTACATACAATCATTCCCATGCATTATGTTTTATGAAATCAATCACCACTGAATTTTTCCTGTATGAATTGTGTTTTGCTATCACATACGAGAATTCTTTGCTTAATCTTTGATACCAAATATTCTCCATTCTTTTTATCATTAAAGTTCAATACTCAGAATCTAGCTAACACTTCATTGGATTTTTGAGGTGGTAAACTGCACAGAAGGAGATTTCTGCTGGCGGATTTGATTGTCAGAAAAGTGTGATCTTTGGGTTAGTGCAACTCTTTATGGATTTTTAGATTTACCTCCCTAAGGTTTTTAGATTTACATTTTAATATTTAAATATGTGATCAATTTAAGAGTTTTATTTGTTTCTTTTTTAATGTGAAGTTTCATGTTTTCCTAAAAGGTCTCAAATGCACTATGTTTCCATCTAAATTCATGGGAGATATTGGACTCTGATTTCCATTTTTTGTACTACCTTTGTTTTTGTTTTATTTTCACTTTGGTTTCAGAATAATACTAGCTTTCTAAAATAAGCTGGAAAATGTTAATTTCCCTTTTACATACAGGAGAGATTATATACATTTTGAAGTTAAATGTTAGTAGAATTCTTCAGTGAAACCACCTGGGCCTGAAGATGAGCACTAGGGGAAATTTAGTTACAAATTTAATTTAATTAGAAATTCAATTGGCTTTTTCAGTAATAGGGCTAATCAGACTATCAATTATACTTTGCAAGAGCAGTATGTCAAATTTAGTTGTGCAAAGTAAAAGTTGTATTCTCTTACTATCTTTTAGATGTTTGTACTTTATATATTCTTTATTTCATCCTTGAAGTTGATAATTAGTATGTTATTTTTCTCTCCATTTTTCTGTTTTCTTTACGTATAAAGTTTTGTCAATTGTATTTCTGCTTTGTTTTCTTTGTTGCATACTCTATTTTCTTTATTGTCTATATCTTTTCAATTCTGTTGCTTTCTATTCTTCATTATTTTATTTACTTTCTTTTTCTTTCACTTGATTCAGGTTTGTTTTGTTTTTACCAAGGGTTTTTAGGAAAATGAGAGCTTAGTTTACCAATTTAAATATTTTTTTCTGTTTTCCATTCATATAAATTTAAATCATATAGAATTCTCTTGATTTCTTCCCACGATAGCCTTTGATCTAGATATAGGTTTCACACAAGCACAATTAGGTGCTCTAGAATTTCCATTCTTCTCAATGCCAGCCATAACTTGTTATGATCCACACAGTCAAATGCCTTTGCATAGTCAGTAAAGCATAAATAGACATTCTTCTGGTATTGTTTACTTTCAGTCAGGATCCATCTGACATCAGCAGTGATATCCCTGGTGCCATGGCCTCTTCTAAATCCTTCTTGAACTTCTGGCAGTTTCCTATCTAAGTACGTTCTAGCCATTTTTTATTGATCTTCATCAACCATTTTTTTAATTGCATGTGATATTAACTATATTGCTTGATAATTTACACATTCTGTTGGGTCACCTTTCTTGGAAATGGCAACAAATATGGACCTCTTCCATTCAGTTGACCAGAAATTAAGAAGACAGCGTGTCAGTGTTGTATTCTCTCACCATACCTATTCAATCGTTATGGTTAGCAAACTATTTGAGAAGATGAACTATATGAAGAAGAATGTGTCATCAAGAACAGATGAAGACCGTGGAATCGAATCTGACTGGCATAGGAGGAGATTACCCCTCCTTCTCCAGCAGAGCATCTGGTGGATTCTAACCACTTGCCTTTGGGATTGCAACACAATTTCTTTCCACTAGGCCACCAGAGCTCCCCGCATGTGTATTTTGCCAGTTGACTGACTGGCTAGTTAATTGGGTCTGACAAATCAACATGAAAGTGACTGTCTACAAGTAAGAACTTCGAAACTTTTTTGAAAAAAGTGGCTTTTTTTCAGGGAGAAGGGAGCAGAAGTTGTGTGTTGCAGTCAAAAATACCTAACTCACTTCCATGAAGTTGATTCTGGCTCAGGACAACTCACACTGTAGAAGGGAGTAGACCTGCGCCCTGGGATTTCAGGGCAGTAATCCTCCCAGAAGCCTCATGCTGGTTGGTGGGTTCAAACTGCCAGCCTTTTGGTTAGCAGTTGAATGTTTGGCTCTTTCACCAGGCATCCTTGCTGCAGTATACTAATAATCTTTTGATAAATATGTAATCAAACCGTAGAGTATTTAAAGGTCATGATTGGAGCTTTATCTGTCCTGTCAGTGTGGATAGGGAGGGAAAGAAAAAGATGGTTAGATTTGAGAATAAATTATGCACCTTTTGCTTTACTACCTGGGAAACTCTGGATTTACGTTCCTTCTCTGGGCTCCTGTTTCTTTTTTAGCAAGATTTTTGTGTCACTGAAATACTCACAGGGAGCTCTGGTGGCTAAGCAATTACGCTGACAATTTAAAGGCAGGCACTTCAGATCTTCCAGCCGCTCTGTAGAGGAAGATGGGGAGTAGCTTCTGTGTGATGTGAAAACCTATGTCAGCTATGAGTCAATTCTGATTTAATGACTCACAACAACAAAATACTTAACACCACCACACATTTGTGAGTTTATGGTGGTGGTAGTGTGATTCTGAAAGCTTTTTACCGGTATTTCAGATATTCTTGGGGTCATACATGGTGGACAGATTTCTGTGGGGCTTCCAGATGCAGACAGACTTAAGAAGAAAAGCATGGTAAAGTACATTTGAAAGTTGTTGTTGTTATGTGCCATCGAGTCGTTTGTGACTCACAGCAACCCTATGTACAACAGCCCTAAACCCTGCTCTATACTGTGCCAATCGCATTGCCTCTGACACAGCCATCCAGATTATTCCAATCACTGAAATCAATCCACCTCATAGAGGGTCTTCCAATCCTACACTGTCCCTCCATCCTACCAAGCATGATGTCCCTCTCCAAGGACCTGTCTCTCCTTACAACATGTCCAAAGCATGTCATATGAAGCCCCAGAATCCTTGACTCAGAGGAGTAGCCTGGTTTAAGTTAGTTGCTGAAATTCCCAGGAATGACAAGAAAATGTTGTTGTTATGTGCCGTCAAGTTACCTGGGACTCATAGTGACCCTGTGTACAACAGCCCTAAAGGTTGCCCTATCCTGTGCCAATCTCACTGTCTCTGACACACCTACCCCCATTACCCCAATCAGTGAATCAATCCATCTCATCAAGGGTCTTCCTCTCCTTCACTGTCCCTCTACCCTCCCAAGCATTATGTCCCTCCCAAAGACCAACCCATCCTTGCAACATGTCCAAAGTATGTCAGATGAAGCTTCAGAATCCTTGCCTCCAAGGAGCAGTGTGGTCTCACCCTCTCTAGTGTAAACCTACTCATTTTCTTAGCAGTCCATGGTATGTTCAATACTCTTTTCCAACACCACAGCTCAAAGTCATCAATTCTCCTTCTATACTCCCTAGTCATTGTCCAGCTCTCTGATGCATAGCAAGTGATTGCAAAGACCACAGCCTGTATCAGACGCACCTTAGTCTCCATCGTTGCTCTTCAGTACTTTATAGAGGTCTCTAACCACAAATTTTCCCACCATAATACGTCTTTTAATTTTAATTTCTTCCTTGCTGGTGCCAAGAGTGTTGACTGTGGAGCCAAGCAAACTAAAACTGTGAACAATCTCAGTCTTTTCACCACATACCATATTGCCCAAAATAGTGCTGGAAAATTAGTTTGGAAGGCGCTCAGAATAAACAGGGATTGCAAAAATGGACTCGAACATTGATCATGAGGAAGAATTTCATTAGAATAAATGAGATACATGAATGAGGAATAATCTTGTTTTGTTCCTGTATTTTTGTGTTTATGTCCCAAGTTGAGTCTTACGTGATGGGTAAAATAAGATACTTAATGCTATTATTACAAGCAGGTGGCCTTGTGAATAATTCTTTTCTCCAACTGACTCATGTTTAAGACAGTCTAGTGGTGCAGTGGTCAAAGCACTCACCTTCTAACTGAATAGAACCGCAGTTTACGTCCACCAGCCACTCAGTGCAAGCAGCCTGCCTTAGGAAAGAACTCTGCGTGGCAGTTCTGCTTGATGTCAGGAGGGTTGTATTTTGACTTGCCCTCCTTTAGTTACACTTTTCAAAGCAGGAGTGTTATCCACTTCCTAAACAACTTGCCACGAGAAACTCTATGAACTTTGACAAATGTCGATAGTTGTAGAAGGGCTTCAGGCCTTTTGTTCTTAACGTCACTACGGGTAGTGCTCAACCTGAAGGCAATCAACAACAGCACCAGTGTCTGCTAGTGCTCCAACAACTGTTCCTCTTCCTTTGTGTTTCCATACTGAGGGCTCAGCCTCTGTTGCCATATCTGCTAGTCTAAGTGTGCTCTATTGTACAGTAGTACAAAGGGTTTTCAAAGGCAGTTGCTATGATGCTGAACACTGTGCTATAGTTGTGTAAAATGTCATAATGGTTACCCATAATGTACAGTGTTTGGAAAAGCTTCCAGACTGATTCAGGTTTGGAAGCAGTAGTGGCATCTACTTCCTAGACCAGATGACTCTAGAAACTCTATAAACATATAGAAATCATGTTAATTATTGAACAGTTCGGGTCTTTTGGTTCATAGGGTCATTATGAGTCATATTCCACTAGACAACACTTAACCACTGCTAAGTGAGACTCATATTGTTATAATTTTGGAGGAACATTCTTCTACTTTGTACATCACTCTTTGTCAATGTTTGTACTAAAGTAACCTGGGTTTGTTGTGATGCTGATCCTTGTGCCATTGGGGTGTCAAATACCATAATGGTTTCTCAATGTGGACAGTGTTTGTTGGAGCTCCCAACTGTAAAATAGGTGTGGAAGCAGGAGAGCCATCCACTTCCTAAACCACATGCCTATGGAAACTATGATCTTCGAGAAACTATGATAGCTATAAAAAGTCATTAATTCTTTCATTCATAAAGTCACTATGAGTCATGCTCAACTTGATGGCAATGAGCAACAACAACATCATTTTGGAAGTGGATGGCCAATACTTCTTCCTCATCTGTCTTAATTCGAATGTTCAGATTTAGAACAATATCTGACAGACAAGTATTTTACAGAAAGGTGAGGATGAAAGACATTTCCTCAATAATAGAAACAACTAATAGATTCAGTGTCATCCCTACACTTGATACGTGTGTCTTGACCCACGCCTTTCTCCACTGCATCAGCATTACCTTCCACTCCTACGTATACCATTCAACACCTATCTCTCCCTATTTAGCCCTTGATACAATGGCTTATATCTTAAGCCTTTTGGGCGTCTGTGATTCCAAACATCTCACACTGCAGCCAGTTTCTTATGCTGTGGTCAGAATCTCTGGAGTTTAAGAGTCTCTAAGTCCAAATACCAGGTACCCATATTATGGAAGGCTACATATATCTGGGAGGCTGACCTGTATGAGGAGAAATGTGGCATCAGATTTAGAGGAAGGTCCATCAACAATCTGCATTATAAAGATGACACAACCTTGCTTGCTGAAACTGAGGAGGACCTGAAATGCTTTCTGTAGAAAGTCAAGAACTGCAGCCTTCAATATGGATTGAGGCTCGATATCAAGAAAATGAAGATTCTCACATCTGAGCCAATTGACAGCATCATGATGGATGGTGAAATGATTGAGATTGTTAACAGCTTTAGTTTGCTTGACTCCAGAGACAACATTTTTGTTAGGTTAGGTTAGGTTAGGTTAGGGGACTTAAAGAAGAAATCAGAGAGAATGAGAGAAAGCTTACTGCAGCTTTATTAAAGGGGGAAAGGGGAGCTCTCGGGTGAGTTCCTCATCCTGGAGAGGCAGAAAGGGAAGTCACACTGTGAACTTACTGGGAAGGATTTTTATAAACAGAGTCTTTAGGGAGGGACATTCCATTCTGATTATGAGCCACCTGCTAGCTTAGTCAGACATGCAAGGCCATTTGCCTTCTTATCTGAAGCAGACAAGGCCATCAACATTTGAGTTCTGAATTCTTCATTCTTCTCTTTGTCCCTCTTTGCCCAGACTAACAGTTTTTGGCACCAGCAGCCAGGAAATCAAAAGATGTATTGCAATAGGAAAGTCTGCTCTTAGAGACTTTTCCAAAGTACTGAAGAGCAATGAGGTCACTCTGGAGACTAAGGTGTGCCTGATACAGTCCATGGTCTTTGAAATCACTAGCTATGCATCAGAGAGTGGACAATGACTAGGGAGGATAGAAGGAGAACTAATGCCTTTGAGTTGTGGTGTTGGAGAAGAGTATTGAATGTACCATTGACTGCTAAGAAAACAAAGAGGTTCTTCCTAGGGAGGGTTAAACCAGGCTACTCCTTGGAGGCAAGGATTCTGAAGCTTTGTCTGACATACAGTGGGCATGTTGCAAAGAAGGGCCAATCCTTGGAGAGGGACATCATGTGTGGGAGGGTGGAGGGGCAGTGAGGAGAGGAAGGCCCTTTGTGAGGTAGATTGATTCAGTGACTAGGGTAATCAGGGAAGGTGTGTCAGAGACAGTGAGATTGGCACAGGATAGAACATAGTTCAGAACTGCTGTACATAGGGTCGCTATGAGTTGCAGGCAACTCAATGGCACCTAATAATAATAACACATATATCAGACAGTTTGGAGTAAAAGTCCTTTGACTTTATCTTCTGCTCTAGGACTGACTTCTTGTGACTTAGGGCCTCAAATCTTCCATTTACACCACATTATTGTCACAGGGAATAGCTTCCCAGAGGAGTGGAGATTCATATTTGTTCCTATTCCAAAGAAAGGTGACCTGATAGAGTGCAGAAATTATAAAACAATATAATTAATATTACACACAAGCAAGATTCTGCTGAAAATTTTCCAAAAATGCTTGGAACAGCACATCAACTGAGAACTGCCACAGTGCAGGCTGGGTTTAGAAGAGGTCATGGTACTTGGGATATTATAGCTAATGTTAGAAGAATCTTGGCTGAAAGCAGAGTACCAGAAGAATGTCTAACTGTTTCAATTGCCTATTCAAAGAATTTGACTGCGTGAATCACAACAAACTGTAGCTGACTTTGAGTAGAATGGGAATCCCAGAACAGTGATCGTGTATATGCAAAACCTATACTTGGACCAGGAGGCAGTTGTCAGAACAGAGGAAGGAAACACTAAATTGGGAAGGATGTAAAACACCAGGGATATGATCTTTCTCCATATCTTTTCAATCTATATGCAGAACAGATCATCCTCGAGGCTAGGCTCTATGAGGAGAAATGTGGCATCAGGATTAGAGGAGGATTCATCAACAATTTGTGTTATGCAGATGACACAACCCTGCTTGCTGAAACTAAGGAAGACCTGAAGCTCTTGCTGCAGAAGGTCCAGGACTATAGCCTTCAATATGGATTGAAGCTCAACATCAGGAAAACAAAAATGTTCACTACTGGGCCATCATGATAGTTGGTGCAGAGATTGAGATTGTTAACAGGTTTAGTTTGCTCGGCTCAACAATTAACATTCTTGGTACCAGCACTTAAATTAAAAGATGAATTGTTTGCGAAAGTCTGCTGTCAGGGACCTCTCCAGAGTACTCAAGAGCAGCAATGTCAGTCTCGTGACTAAGATGTGCCTGATCCAGGCCATGGTACTCACAATTACTTGTTATGCACCAGACAGGTGGACAGTGACTAAGGATGATAAAACGAAAATTGATCCCCTTGAGCTGAGGTGATGGAGAATAATATTGAATATACAATGGATTGTTAGAAGGTTCATCCTAGAGAGGGTCAGATCAGGCTGCCCTTGGAGGTAAGGATTTTGAAGCTTCATCTGACATACTTTGGCCATATTGCAAGGAGTGACTGTCCTTGGAGAGCGACATCATTTTGGCGGAGGGTGGAAGGACAGTGTAAGAGAGGAGACCCTTGATGATATGGATTGATTCAGTGACTGGGGTAATGGGAGTAAATGTGTCAGAGACAATAAAGTTGGCACAGAATAGAGTAGGGTTTAAGTCTATTGTACATAGGGTCACTACGAGTTGCAAGCAACTCGACAGCACATAACAACAACATCAGGATTATATTCTTTCTTCATACTTATTCAACATGTATGCTGAGCAAATCATTTAAAAAGCTGAAATACATAAAGAAAAACACAGTATTAGTGTTAAAGGAAAAATCATCAATGAGTGCTATGGTATTATCACAACCATGTTTGTAGAAAATGAAGAATACATGAAGCACTTCCTAAAGATAAAAGATTACAGGCTTCAACATAGGTTATCTTCAATATCTCAACATCACTAAAGCAGAAATCCTTACCACCGAAGCAATTGGTAACGTCATGATAAATGGACAAGAGATTGAAGTTGTAAATTGTTTCATTTTGTGTGGCCCTACACCTGCGGTGACAGAACTCAAGAAATCAAAAGACATATTGCATTGGTAACAACTACTGTCAAAGACACATTTAAATTGCTACAGAGTAAAGATGTCAAGTTTAAAGACTAAGATGAACTAGATCCAAGCTATGGTATTTCCAATTTAGTATGCATTTGAAAGTTGAACAATAAATAAGGATTGCAGAAAAAAAGAAATGCCTTTGAAATGTAGTGCTGGTGAAGAGTATTGAATATTTATCTCATGGACTGCCAAAGGACAAGCCACACTTTTGCTTGCTTTTCTGTTAAACTTTGCTACTGCTATTGGAGTGATATGATATCTCATTATGGTTTTGATTTACAGATAATTTGAGCATTTTTTCATGTATCTATTAGCAATCTTAATGTCTTCCTTTGTGAAAAGTCTACATCTTTTGCCAATTTTGTAATTGGGTTATCAGTCTTTTCCTTGTGGAGGCCCTGTGAAAATTTGTAAACTTTTATTATGAGATCCTTGTCTGAGATGTCATTGTCAAATATTTTTGCCAAACCTACCCAGACTGTAGTTTTTCTTTTCACCCTCTTAGAAACTTTTTTTTAAAGCCTATAGCTACTTAAACATTAGAAGATCTCATTAATCGAGTTTGTCCTCTCCTGGTTGTACATTTTTGGCTATATTTTCAAGTTTTATTTCTTTATACCATAGGCTGGGCCTTCTAAGTTTAGTCTCATTCTGTTTCTATGCCCTTTAAGGATTGGCACTTTATCCTAGGTCTCTGATCCCTATGAGTTGACTTTTGTGTTTGATGTGAAATGTGGCTCTTGCTTTAGCTTTCTGCAAGCTGATATCCAGATTTTCCATTTATTGAAGAGGTTGTCATTTTCCATTTGATGGGTTTTGTTTCCTTGTCAAATATCAATTGAGTGTAGGTAGATGGGTTAATTTTGGGGTTCTCAATTTTATTCCATTGGTCTATGTGTCTGTCAATTAACCAATATTATGCTGTTATAGTTATAATGTGTAGCAGGTTTTGAGATAAGGGAGTGGTGCTATGTCTCCCACTTCATTTTTTTCCCAAAAGTTTATTCAAGGCCTCTTTTTTTTTTCCAAAAATGAGCTTGGTATCTGGATGTGGAGAGATTAGAACTCTCATTCACTGCTAGTGGGATTGTAATTTAGTACAACTCCTCTGGAAGGCAGTTCAATGTTTCCTCAAAAAGTCGAACACAGAAATTCCATACGACTAGATATTCCACTGCTAGGAATATACCCCAAGGAAAACAGAACTGAAACATAACCAGAGATCTGTACATCTATGTCCATAGCAGTATTATTCACAATTGCACAAAAATGGAAACAACCCAAATATTCATCAACAAACAAATGAATTGAGAAATTGTGGCATATTCACACAGTAGAATACTATGCAGCACTCAGGAGTAATGATTTCCTAAAATACTATATATCATAGGAGCGTCTAGAAAGCATTATGCTGCGTCTCATAAGGACAAATACTGTGTAAGACCATTATTGTAAAAATAGAAGGATAACTAACGAGATGTGTACAAAAATCCAAAAGGGGAAGGGGAGGAGAAAAAGAAAGATGGAGGATGGAAAGGGGAGGGACTTACTGGATAACAGAGTTAGGTGAGTAGGAAGGCACAGGTAAGGGAAATATGAAAGATCCAACGGGTTCCTGAAAAGACAGAGTAGAAGAAGGCATCCATATTTATTCGTATTCCAAAATAAGGTGATCCAACAGTGTGGAAACAATCTAGAAATATCACTACTATCACACATCAGCAAAATTCTGCTGAAGCTTATCCAAAAACACCTGGAACAATACATTAACAGAGAACTACCAGATGTATCCACTGGGTTTAGAAGAGGCCGTGGCACTAAAGACATTATCACCAATGTCATATGGATCTTGGCTGAAAGCAAAGAGTACCAGAGTACTCTATCTGTGCTTCATTAACTACGCAAAGGCATTTCACTGTGCGGATCACAACAAATTGTGGCTAATCTTGAGAAGAATGGAAATCCCAGAATGCTTGATTGTGCTCTTGCAAAACCTGTGCTTGGACCAGGAGGCTGTCGTCAAAACAGAACAAATAACTTTTTTTTTTAAAGTACAGAAAACCTCTCCAAGCAACATATCCAGAGTATGAGAGACAAGACTTCACTATCTTTGCCTCCAAGAGCACTCTGGCTGCACTTTTTCCAAGACGTATCTGTTTGTTCCTTGGGTTGTCCATACAGTGGATATTCAGTACTCCTTTCCAACACCACATGTTCTTACTTCCCACGCAGTCTTCCCTGACGTGATACTTGACATGCCCTTTACTGGTTAGGGAGAGAGGAAACAATTTTTGTTACTGTGATTTGCTTTGTTTGTTGCAGTATTTGACAGAAATAGAATGATTAATCTACATGCTTTCTTTCTAGACTTTCCTTTTTTCTGGTGCTCAGACAAAAGAGTTAACTTTTGTTCTTCTCTTTTCCTCTGATAAACGGAGACTGAGTTATCTTTAGCTCTAAGTCTGAAGAAAGGAAAGTCAAGGAACTTGCCATTGTATCATTATTTGTATTCCACAGTTCTTCACTATTCTTCTCTACCCTTTCTTCACCATTAATTTTGGAGTTTTGCTTTTTTTTATTGTGAAAAATGTGTATGGGGTACAAGAAGGTGAGGGTTGGGAGCAGAAGAGTGAGGATGGGCAGGGATGACATCACAGATCTGCACAATTTGGTGGTGGTGGGGAGGAGTGGGTAAAGGAAATGAGAATGATCCAGTGGGGACCAGAAGAGACAGGCTAATAATGGTGAGCATAGTCCAAGGGCGATTATTTTTTTTTAAACAAAGAAATTGTCTTATTCATTTGTGGGTTTCTCATCTGAGAATGGGCTACAGACTTTCTGGATTCTTCTTGCTGAATAAGAATGTTGATGTGACGGGAGAAGGGCAGCCCACTGTAACACCTGACTACTGGTCCTGGGTTGAAGCTGCGTGCCTTCTTGTTCAGTTAGAAGATATGTTCCTGACATGTACTGCCCTTTGGACTACAAAGTGTTTGCCAAAGTGAGTCCACTGGGGATGGCTACCTGAACCCTGAGGCTCCATCCTCCTTCCCTCCCTTAGCTGGAACTGGGTTCAGGGTTCAGGTCTGGAACAAAACTCACTGTTAAGGTTGGTTACCTATAGGAAAGGGAGCAAACCTAAAAAGAACAAACCTGTGAGTTACAAATAGAAGGGCTTTGGAAGTGTTAGAGATGTACTGAGGAAGGAGGTGGAGGAAAGTGGCTTTGATAAAATTCTTTGTGTACCCTAGGCAGCTCTCCTCAGCAACCTGAAGGGGCCAGGTGGTTCTCCCTGGGGGCCAGGAGGTTCTCCCCAGGGGCTGGGCATCACTCCCTCAGGGCCAGATGGCACACCTCTGGGGCCAGACAGCTCTCTCTGGGGGCCAGACAGCACACCCCAACAGCCAGGAGGCTCTCCCCAGAGGCCAGGTGGCTCTCATCTTGGGGGGGGCAGGCTGCACTTCCTGGGGCCCAGGGGCCACATTGGGTGCCGGCCGGCGCAACCCCGTACTGAAGCCCCCCACCAAGGTCTGCACCCTGAGCCGCACTGAAGATACTGAAGACACCCCAAGGACAGCACCACCAGTTCCAGCGCTGCCACCATTGCACCCCTCCCCTCCACCAGGTAGTCAGACAGCAACTTGAAGAAGGCATCATTACCCTCCCCCTTTACAAATGGAGAAGAGGCTTTGTGAGTGGTGAACAGATGCTCTCTAGGTGGACAGTTCTTGGCAGCAGTAGTCAAGAAATAAAAAGATGTGGTGCATTGAGATCTGCTGTCTTGGTTCTGTTGTTGTTGTTAAGTGTCATTGAGTCATAGACAACTCATAGAGATGCTATGAATGATAGACCTGAACACTTGTATAACTTTCATCATTTCCCTAAGTTCATAGAGTTTCTCTAGGTAAGCTGTTTCAGAACTGGATGCCACTCCTGCTTCCAAGCTTATTTTAATCTGAGAGCTCCATCAAACACTGCCCACCACGGGAAACCATTATCACATTTGTCACATCAGTGTCATAGTGTTTAGCCTCACAGCAAACATGTACAGTCAATTGCTAGAACAGTGATATACTACTTAGAAGAGCTTTTGATCAAAAACAATTAAAACAAGGCCTGAGGGCTACAGATTAAAATTACTGATCTTTGGTTTGGTAGCATAGCTTTCTATGAACTAGGCCTACAAAGATCTCTCTATGACTCACAGCAATTCTATGGCAATCAGAGACTCATTGCAATTCCATGACCACCAGATCTGGTCCTTGCCCTATGCAGTGCCACGTCCACAATCCAAGGCATGTTCAAGCCCATTGTGATGGTCACCTTATCAATCCATTGTTTTGAGGATTTTATTTTATTCTCTGACCTATCTGAGGACATGTTCACTGACAGTGAGAGGCTTTACCAAATCAAATCCTTCACCTCTCATGGCTCCATGGTGTTGCTGCCACCATATCACTACCACCACCACCCCACCACCAGCACCACCACCCCGCTCCCATGCTGGGGCCCTGTAGCTGTTGGCAGCTGTTGCAGCTGGTCATGTGGGGACTCTGTTACACTGGTTGTAAGGCCTGGAGCCCAAGAACCAGTCCAGACCAGGAGACGTGTGAGCTCTGGCCACAGCGGCTCCATGAGGTCATGGCAGTGCGGGCTTGGTGGTGGGTAGCAGGCAGAAGTGGGACTCACCCATGTACTTTCAAGAATCTTTGTCCTCTTGACGTTGAGCTTCAGTCCATATTGATGACCAGAAGTCAACTATTTGGCTGTTTAGATATATGTAAGTTGCTGTTTGTGGAGGCCTATTTCAATGTGGTTTGCCAGACCTCCTACTCCTCACTCCATATCTCTCACAGCCACCATCTTGGTTCCGAGAATTTCTTTCTGAATAAGATTATTCTGTGGCAGTGGTGGAGACTCAGTCGTACCAGCTGCAGGGCCTGTCGTCAGGCGTCCATCCCAGGTGAGGGGATCCCTGGGATCCAGCCACAGAGGCCCCATGGAGCCGCTACAGCAGTGTGGGCTCGGCTGTGGGGAGCTGGGAGCTGTGGGACTCACCCATTCCTTTTTTGCAAATCTTTCATCTCTTGATGTTGAGCCTCTATCCATATTGAAGATCAGTAATCAACTGTTGTTCAATTTTCGAAAAACCGTGGGCTGTGGGGGACCATGGAGGCCCATTTTTATGCAGCCATAAAAGAAGCTTGCTACTCCTCCCACTCTTTACACTGTTTCCTCCTCCGCCACCACCATCTTGGTTCTCCAAGAGATTTCTTATGTTTTACTTATATGCAATGTCCACAGTTTTCGGTTGTTCTTAAGAAACAATGCATCTATTCTATCTTTCTGAAAGTATATACTCTTGAAAGGCACTGATTTTAAACTTGGAGTTATAATGGTATAAAATAAAGACTTTAAGATAAACAAAGACCTTGAGATAAATGATTCATAGAGTGGAATAATGTAACTGAGTCAAAAAGGGTCAAACAACAGTAATATGAATGCTTACTAGATCAGTACAAGCACATGGGTTCCTGAGATCAAGCTACATGACTGTGAATATGATACTATATAGGTCAAGAAAGGAAAATTACATGAGTGTTAAGCTGTATAATAAACAAGTTCAATCAAACCATTCTGCTTAATGCTGGTTTGTGACTTCAATGACCTGTATTACTTGTTTGTTAAGTCCAATTATTTTGTTTGCTATCTAGTCCATGAGCTTTCCTTTTGCTTCAACAAATAGGAAGGATCAATTCCTGTAATTCTGCATATAAAAAAATACATACCTCCCAAATTCATCTATGAACACCTTTGCAGAGATGGTAAATTAAATTTGAGAATGAATAAAATACTCATTGTGTGTGGAATAATTAGGTTGCTATTCAGAGTTATTTTTCATTAGTTGGTGGTGACGTGTGATGTTTTGGTGCCCTGGCACACAGAGAGGGCATGACTTGAGTGACAAGGGAAAAGATCCTTAAGGTAATGCAAACCCACTTCATAATGAGAAACAGATTTAGCAACATGGTAATTTGCTCCAACATCATAATATAAATATTAAAAATTAAATCTCAAGTCTTTCTTACTCTAATCAGAAGATGGAAACTGTTCATGGGTTATTGTTGTTTGTTTAGGTAAAAGGGCATAAAACATGTTAATACATAACTTTACATCCAAAGAAATAAGAACCCTTACCTTATTGACAAAGAATTCCCACTAATTAAAAATGGCTGGGTTGGCAATTTAAAAGCATCTTGTTTGCATATTTAACACTCACTTCGGGTAAGAGTTTGGCAAACCAAAAGCATATGGCCACTTATTTCAGGGTTGTGTTCAATAAATGTCATCAGCATTTCAAAATGATGAAGAAGATTCTTGAATAGAGAAAATGAGATGCAAGTCTCAGTTTTCCAAACCACAAAGATGTGAGAGAGGGACTCTGAGGCACACCCCCAGAAAGGGAGGCAGTGTTAGTGACGTGGTTGTTGTGTGCTTTCAATTCTACTATGACTTATAGTAACCTTCTGAACAATGGATTTCAATCCTTCTCTATCCTGTGCCATCCTCCTCATTGCTGACACATTTGAGCCATTTTAACATTCACTATGAGTCGCAGGCGACTCGACGGCACATAGCAACAACATGTCAATCCATCTTTTTGAAGGTTTTCCTCTCTTCCACTGACCCCTAGCTTTCCATGCATATCCTTTCCCAAGGAATATCCTCTCCTAACAATATGCCCAAAGTATGTGAGATGAAGCTTCACTGTCCATGCCTTTAAAAGCACCCCAGTTGTACTTTCTCCAGGATTTTCAGTGTTCTTCTCCAACACCACAGCTCAAAAGTAGAGATCCTTCTTCAGCTATCCTTAGTCATTGTTCATCTTTCAAGGGCCAACAAAATAAAGACAGATTATGTTATATGGAGGCCAAAGATTAAAAAAACAACAAGTGTTTATAATATTAAAACACCATCTCAGTGGCTAGAAATGGTTTAAGCAATTATCTTTATTGGGTTTGTTTGGGTTTTTTTTTCTTTTTTTCCCCTATAATTATATTTTATTAATTTTCATAAACATTTACAGAGATTTTGGGTTTCCATTCATTCATTGTTGCACTATTCTCTCTACCCTCCTCCCAGTTTGTTCTTGTCCAAATGCCACAGTGCTTGTCAAAGCCAGTTCTGATTAATCTTCTTTGTCAGTGTGTCCTTTGCCATTCCCTATCACATGTCTTCTAATCACAGGCCATAAGACCCAACTAGAGTTGAATATCCTACGTTTTACTTTGTTTCTTGAATAATTTGTGTATTTTAGAAACATTGTTATAAGAAGAAACTCTCCAATTTATGTTTATATCAAGGAATTATTTAATTTATATTTTTCTAGTGGTTATATGCTGTCAAGTCCCCTGCAACTCATAGTGACCCTATGTACAACATCCCTAAACTCTATTCTATCTTGTGCCAAAATTACTGTCTCTGACACACCTACCCACATTACCCCACTACCTGAATCACTAACCTCATCGAGGGTCTTCCTCTCCTGCACTGTCCCTCTAGCCTCCTAAGCATGACGGCCCTCTCCAAGGAATGATCCTGCCTTGAAACATGCCCAAAGTATGTCAGATTAAGTTTCAGAATCCTTGCCTCCAAGGAATAGCCTAGCATCACCCTCTCCAGGAAGAATTTGTTCTCCTAGCAGTCAGTCCATGGTATATTCAATACTCTTCTCCAGCACCACAGCTTAAAGGTCTCAATTCTCCTTCTATCATCCTAGTCATTGTCCAGCTTTCCAATGCATTGCAATTGCAAAGTCCATGGCCCATATCAGGTGCACCTTAGTCTCCAGACTGACATCATTGCTCTTCAGTACTTTGGAAACATCTCTGACAGCAGACTTTCCCAGTGTAATTCAGCTTTTAATTTCCTGGCTGCTGGTACCAAGAGTGTTGATTATAGAGCCAAGCAAACTTAAGCTGTTAAGAGTCTCAATCTCTTCACCATCTATCATGATGCTGCCAATCAGTCCAGTGGTGAGAGTCTTTGTTTTCTTGATGTTGAGTTTCAATCCATATTGAAGGCTACAGTCCTTTACCTTCTGCAGCAAGAGCTTCAGGTCCTCCTCAGTTTCAGCAAACAGGGTTGTGTTATCTGCATAACACAAATTATTGATGAGTCTACCTCCAATTTTGATGCCACATTTCTCCTCGTAGAACCCAGCCTCATGGATAATCAATCAGTTCTGCATATAGACTGAAAAGGTA
>NW_006400006.1:319964-321371 GCF_000299155.1 Elephantulus edwardii
GAATTATATTCTTAATATCCTCTAGGAAACAATTTAAATGCTAAAATGCTAGTATATTGTAATGGCACAAACACTGAAATAATCAAAAGTTCTGAATTTGTTTGGAATGCAGGAAGAAGTGTGGGCACTTGAGCTTGCAGCTGATGCCCATTGGAACCCAGCCATGGATGTCTGGGTATGAGTTCATCAGAACCCAACCAGAAGAAAAGAAGAGTGATCCATTATGTGAACTGCAACCAAGTGATTTCCCAGGATTGGTCTTGGCTGTGGATATTGATGTTCAAAGTTTCTATTTTTCAAAGGATTCTTCAACAGAAACTACGTGCTTGTTTCCTTAGAGTACCGGTTTGATAGCAATCTGGGGAAATTTTCTGAAAGGGGAATAGAAGGGTACGAGGCTAAAAGTCTCTGGATAACATGCTTTCACAAAAGTAGTTGTTACTAAGATGATTGTTGTGAAGAGGAACTCCACAGTATAAAAGAATGAAATATAAAATAAATGAAAGACTGTTTAAAAACAATGTACATGCATGAAACACAATGTATATGAATATTGACAATATTAATTAAAAAGATCTGAATTGGAATACTTAGTAATGGGAGCTCTGGTGGCCTAGTGGCAAAAATTTGTTCCTGCAATCCTGCAGGCATGAAGTTCAAGATTCCCAACTACTCCTCAGGAGAAGGATGGGCAGTCTCCTCCCTTGTGATTAACTGCCTCTGAAAACCCCTGGAGGATCAACTCTGGGTCAGTTCTGACTCTACAGTACACAACAACAACACGCTTACTAATAAAACAACTAACATCGTTTCTGCATCTCACTTTCTCTATTTGCTAATACTTACTGCTGTCATGTTGGAATGACTAATCACAAAACCTCTACTTGGTTTTCCAGGCTGTAAATTGCATGAGAAGAGATTGCAAATCTTTCTTCCTATGAGAAAGGTTGTGTTCTTTAGATTAGCAGGGCAACTCTCAGTGGACTTGGAAACCAGAACTCGTTTTCCAATAAGCATTATAATAATTACAGCTTTGAATACTTCACAAAGTAGCTCCAAATACATCCCTGGTGTACACCCTTCCCAATTTTGAACCATGCAGTGTTGCCTTTCTCTGTTCTGACGACTGCCTCTTGGTCCAAGTATAGGTTTCACATTAATACAATCAAGTGTTCTGGGATTCCCATTCTTCTCAGAGTCAGCTGTAGCTTATTGTGATCCACACAGTCAAATGCCTTTGCATAATCAATGAAACACAGATAGACATTCCTCTGGTATTCTCTGCTTTCAGCTAAGATCCATCTAACATTAGCTAATTTATCCTTAGTACCACGACCCCTTCTAAACCCAGCCTGGACTTCTGGCAGTTCCAGTAGTTTTTGGATAATCTTCAGTAGAATCTTGCTT
>NW_006400006.1:321895-329998 GCF_000299155.1 Elephantulus edwardii
TGGAATCTTCTGTTCAGCTCTTTAGTATTTTGAATTCTTCCTTGTGCTTTGGCTTCTCTGAACTCTAGTGCAATATTTAGAGTTTCTTCTGACATCCATTTTGGTCTTCTCTTCCTCCTCTGTCTTTGTAATGATATTTTGCACTCTTCCTGCATGATACCCTTGATGTTCTCCCACAACTCATCTGGTATTCATTCATTAGTGTTCAAGGCCTCAAACCTGTTCCCGAGATGGTTCTGAAATTCAGGTGGGATAGACTCAAAGTCATATTTTGGCTCCATTTAATTCGGTTTAATTTTCCTCAGCTTCAGGTTAAACTTGCTTTTGAGTAGTTCACGGTCTGTTCCATAATCAGCTCCTGGCCAAGGTTTCACAGCTGATATTGAGCTTCTCCAGCAGTTCTTTCCACAGATGTAATCAATCTGATTCTTATGCATATTATCCAGTGAAAGCCTTTAATATGGATTGAGGCTCAACATCAAGAAGACAAAGATTCTCACCAGTGGACCAATTGGCAGCATCAGGATGGATGGTGAAGAGATGGAGATTGTTCACAGCTTTAGTTTCCTTGACTCTACAGTTAACACTCTTGTTACCAGCATCCAGGACATTAAAAGACGTATTATGTGGTGGGAAAGTCTACTGTTAGGAACCTCTCCAAAGTACTGAAGAGCAATGTGTCACTCTGTAGACTATGATACATCTGATACAGGCCATGTCTTTTCAATCATTTTTTACGTGTCAGAGAGTTGGACAATGGCTGGAGAGGATAGAAAGAGACTTGATGCCTTTGAGCTGTGGTACTGAGAAGAATATTGAGTATACCATGGACTGCTAAGAAAACAAACAGATTCATCCTAGAGAGGGTTAAACCTGACTGCTCCTTCAAGGCACGGAATCTGAAGCTTCATCTGACATACTTTGGACATGTTGTTAGGAGGGACTGGTCCTTGGAGAGGGACAGCATGCTTGGTAGGGTGGAGGGACAACGCAGGAGGGGAAGAACCTCTCTGAGGTGGATTGATTCAGTGACTGGGTTAATCGGGATGGGTGTGTCAGAGACAGTGTGATTGGCACAGGACAGATCAGGGTTTAGGGCTGTTGTACATAGGGTCACTATGAGCCACAAGCAACTCGATGGCACATAACAACAACAACCAGCTCCAAGCAACAAAAAGAAAGAAAGAAAAATATTTCTGAAATTAGTATGAACACCAATTGGCCATGTAACTCTTAAACAGTAAAACTCAAAGTGTCTACAACTGGAAATTGGAAAGATGTTAAGGGACAAAACCTTTGGTGACTCTGAATTACAAGGTAGAGCTTTACATCCACTTTTTTCACTGTACAAAAGAGAGCTCTGGTGGCAAAGTGTATAGGGAGTTATTCTGCCAACCTAATGGTCACTTCCCTCTAGCAGTTCTAACCCTTCTGGGGCCAGGACGGAGAAAAATGGGCAATTTCTTTTCATAGAGTTTTCAGCCTCTTTAACCTACTCAGTGTCACCTTCGAGTTGATTCCAAATCATGGCCAATGAGCAAGAGAGAATCTTTACAAAATCAGATAGTCTGGCATTTCTTCCCTGCGATTGCTGTGTAAATTTGACTGCCAATCTTTTGGCACAAACTGTTTACAAAAGTCTGCAACTGGTTTGAGATGTTTGTTTGCTTCTTTATGGAACATCAGGAGACATTTGTTAGTGCAAGTGGTGATAAATAACATGTGAAGCTTTACCAATGTCACAGGGAAATTTCTCCAAGCAATACTCAAATTGAAATTGTTCTTTTGAAAGCACACAAAAGCATTTATGTATGTGCACATGTTCAAATGCAGTATTAGGAGATAAAAGAATAATAAATCAGTCACAATCCCTGCTTTTACAGATTTAATAGTCTTGTCAGGAAGATAGATCACTAATATAATATTTCCAAGTATGTGAGTTACAACAATGTTAGCCTCTCAGGTTATGATGAGAATTCACACCAAAGCAAATCAATCTGTGCAGGTAGTTTGTCTCAGTTGCTCGAGAAGCGAGATATGAGTGCAGCTAAGATGTGAATGGGGGAAGATAGCATTTTTTTAGGAAAGGAGATAGTCGTGTCTGAAGATTTTTAAATGGCCAATGCAGCTCACATAGGACTTAAAGGAAGCTGAATGAGAAGTGAGTGTGAAAAGAATGCAGAAAGAAATGTCATTCACAGAAGACAGAGATGAGTCCAAACTGCAGAGGAGCTTTCAGGACAAATAGAAACGTTTGATCTTTATCCAAAACCAAAAGTTACAAGTCCACTGAGAGGTACTTTGCTAACCTAAAGATTTTGCCTCTCTTCTAGTCTGTGCCCATTAACATCCCTGTAAGGAGGTGTGTTGGCCTAGAGGTAAAAGGCTGTTTCAGTTCCAAAGGCACATGATTTACATCTGCGAGTTGCTCTGTGGGAGAAGGAAGGATAAGCAATCTCTTCCCTTGAAATACACTGCCTCTAAAAAGGTACTGGAAAGTCAGCTATGAGTCAGTTCCGAACAAAACACTGTGATTTTTGAGAGCTCTGCCATATCTATTATTTCAGAAGATAATTAAAGGAAAGTAAGGGACTCCGGTGGTATAAAGGGTTAAGCACTTAATTGCTAGTTGATAGATTATAAGTTCAAACTCCTCAGGGAGGTTTCCTGGGCTTTGCAGGGAGAATATGTTGATCTGCTTCTGTAAATATGACAACCAACAGAATCTGAGGAGAAGGGTCAAGGTTGTCACATGAGATCATGATATGTTAAAAAAAATTTTTTTTAAAAAAATTGGAGGACATATAACTACCCAACAAAGAACAGAAGAGATATGGGAAGTCATGTGACAGTTAAAATCGAGGGAAATAAGATCAAAGGAGGGAGCAATTCTTGGAGAAGGTCGTGCTTGCAAAAGAAGGTCAGCACAAGAGAGGGAGACCCTGAATGAGAATGAGCTGGACTGACAGTGACTAAGTCACTATGGAAACCAGGTCAGGTGTGTCAGAGGTAATGAGCATGGCTCAGGAGATGGAAGGTTCAGAACTGTTATTTATAGGGTCACAATGAGCCATAGTCAACTCAACAATGCATAACAATAACAAATAACAGTATAAATTAGCCTATTTCTCCAAAATAGAGAAAATACACTTGTTAAATATCACAAAGTTAGACTCATGATAAAATTGGCATAGTAGCTTATAGGGTAGACAGTGAAAAATGCTAAAAGTGAAAGGGAAGAAGGTGAAAATAAAGGAATCATCTTACTCAAAAGCAAGTAATAGCATTTGAGAAGTTAATTCACTGCTAACACAAGGTGACTTTTCCAGAGAGTTTACCAAGGCTGTGAATCTTAATGGGGGTTGTTGTGGTAGTGTACCACTGAGTGGAAAACAACCAATAGCTGACCCTCCAGTGGATTTTCAGAGACAGTAATCACAAGGGAGGAGACTGCCCATCTTTCTCCCACAGAGCAGCTGGTGGATTCCCAGCACATGTTTCTGGGTTGGCAGCAGAATAGACTGCTCATCTTTCTCTTAGGGGACAGCTGATGGATTCAAACTGCTGACCCTTTAGTTAGCAGCCCAGAAAATATGCACTACATCACTAGGACTCTTTTGAGAAACAAGATTTGTGAAAAATAAGGGAGATTTGTGAGTCAAGATTGCAGTGTGAGGGTTGAGTAGAGATAGGAAATAAAGATTTCAACTTTAGAAATTAAAGAAAAAAATGAAAGTCATAGAATAGGACACAGAATAAGGAACACAAATTTTAGACAGAGTGTTAAAATGACAGACAATCATACCACGGGGATATTGTAGGTTCCATTCCAGACCACTGCAATAAAGTAAATATCTCAAAAAAGTGAGGGCTGTGAATTCTTTGGTTTCACAGTACAAAAAAAAAAAAGTTACACTACACTCTTCATATACTGTAGTCTATTACGCATATAATAACATTATTAATACATTTGAGATATTGTGAGAATTACCAAAATATGGCTCAGGCACATGAAGAAAGCACATGCTGAAGAAATTACGGTGCCTATAGACTTGTTAAATGTAGGATTCCTACAACCTTCAATTTGTAAAGAGAAATAAAACAATGCTCAATAAAATTAAGTATGCCTGGTTTTTTTTTATGTTGTTAGATGTCCTCCAGTCAACTACGACTCAATAAAACTGAGTGAAAGCTCACCTGATTAGTACATCCTCACTATTTCCATCATACAGCTTGTTTTTGCAACCATGGCCTATCCATCTTGTTGAGGATCAGCTTTCTCTTTCTCTGACCTTCCAAATTTCCCAACATGGTATCCATTTCCAAGGACTGGTTTCTCATGATACTCATGATACACTAATATATATATATATATATATGTTAGGTGAAAGAATGGAGAGGCTTCATTCCTTCACCTAACATAAATTTGTTTATCCTTTTGACTGTTCATGGTATTTTCAATATTCTTCCCAAAATCACAATTAAAAGGCAACAATTATTCCTCAGTTTTTCTTATTCATTGTAAAACTTTTGCATGCATAACCACACTTTGGTCTTTAAACTGACAAACTTGCTCTTTGGCACTTTAAAGAAGCTATTGACCATTAATTTACTCAATATATCATTTAATTTCTTTGAAGTTTCCATGATTATTGATTGTGGATCCATATAAAATTAAACATTTCACAGCTTGAATTATAACATGATTCAGCACATTTTGTAAGTCTGTCCCACTCGAATTTCAAAAACATCCTAGGAACATGTTTGAGGCATTGAGCAGAATGAGTGTAGACCAAATGAGCTCTGGAAGGATTTCAAGAAAACTGTCCATGAAGAATAAAAGAGCTGAACAGAAAATTTCAAAAGGCAGCTCGGGACAACAAAGCAAGATACTATAATGAAATGTGCAGAGAGCTGGAGTCAGAAAATCAAAAGGGCCCAACTCACTCAGCGTTTCTTAAGCTGAAGGAGTTGAAAAACAAATTCAAGCCACGGGTGGAAATACTTAGAATTCTCTGGTTAGAATGTTAAATGAACCAGGAAGCATTAAAAGAAGATGGAAGGAGTACACAGGGTCACTGTATCAGAAGGAATTGGCTGACATAGAAGAATTTCATGAAATAACATATGAGCAAGAGCCTGTGGTGATGAAGGAGGAAATTAAAGTTACTCTGAAGGAATTGGCAAAAAACTAGGCTCCAGGAGTTAAAGGCATACCAATTGAAGTTGGGATCTGGAGGACAGTCAGTTGGCCAACTGACTGGAAAAGATCAATATTTGTTCCCATTCCAAATAAAGGTGACCCAACAGAGTGTGGAAATTATTGAACAATATCATTACTATCACATGTAAGCAAGATTCTGTCAAAAATTATTCAAAAATGTTTAGAACAATATGTCAACAGAGAACTGCCAGATGTGCACGCTGGATTTAGAAGAGGTTATGGTACTAGAGATATTATACCTAATGTTAGATGGATCTTGGAAGAAAGCAGAGAATACCAGAAGAATGTCTATCTGTGCTTTATTGACTATGTGAAGGCTTTTGACTGTGTGGATCATAAAAAGCTATGGCTGACTCTGAGAAGAATGGGAATTCCAGAACAGTTGATTGTGCTAATGAGAAACCTATACTTGTTCCAAGAAGCAGTCCTCAGAACAGAGCAAAGAGACACAATATGGTTCAAAATCAAGAAGGGGGTCCGTCAGGGATGTATTCTGTCTCCATACCTTTTCAATCTGTATGCAGAACAGATCATTCGAGATGCTGGGCTGTATGAGGAGGAATGTGGCATCAGGATTGGTGGAAGAGTAATCAACAATCTGCATTATGAAGATGACACAACCCTGCTTGCTGAAACTGAAGAAGACCTGAAGTGCTTGCTGCAGAAGCTCAAGGACTGCATTCTTCAATATGGATTGAAGCTCAACATCAAGAAAACAAAGATTTTCACCACTGGACCAATTGCCAGCATCAGTATGGATGGTGAAGAGACTGAGATAGCTAACAGTTTTAGTTTAATTGGTTCCACAGTCAACACTCTTGGTACCAGCAAACAGGAAATCAAGAGACAAATTACATTAGGAAAGTCAGCGGTGAGGGGCCTCTCAAAAGTGCTGAAGAGCAATAACATCAGGCTGGAGACTAAGGTGCACCTGATCCAGACTATAGTTTTTACAATTATGTGCTATGCATCAGCGAGTTGGACAGTGAATAGGAATGACAGAAGGAGAATTGATGCCTTTGAGCTGTGGTGCTGGAGAAGAATGTTGAATAATACCATGGACTGCTAGGAGAACAAACAGGTTTGTACTGGAGAGGGTGAAGCCAGAATGTTCCTTGGAGTCAAGGATTCTGAAGCTTCGTCTGACATACTTGGGCATGTTGCAAGGAGGGACTGGTCCTTGGAGAGGGACATCGTGTTTGGGAGAGTGGAGGGATGGAGCAGGAGAGGAAGACCCTCAATGAGATGGATCGATTCTGTGAGTGGAGTGGTGGGAATGAGAGTGTTTGAGACAGCGAGGTTGGCACAGGATAGAACGGCATTTAGGGCTCCTGTACATAGGGTCGCTATGAGTTGCAAGCGACTTGATGGCACAGAACAACAACAATTCCTCAAAATTGGGCTTTACCTCTGTATATGACACACAGATACAGAGAGAGAGAGAGAGAGATTTACCATTTCTGTTGCCTTAAACAACTCTGAGACACTAATATTTTTAATATAACTCAGGTAAATAGGAAATAATAAGTTTGTCTTTTAAAAATCATACATATTACTTGCTATTGTACTCCCTGTTGCCAAGTTGGTTCCACATCACGGCAACCTTAGTTCAGATTTCTGTGGCGAAAGTCTTCATGGAAGAAAACTGCTCATCATTCTCTCATGAATGTTATAACAGATCAGGTAAATAAATTTGTTGAAAATCCAAGTAAATATACGTATGACCTTCTCCATTTCAAATTCCAGGCAAAGCTGTATCCTCTCCTTTGAGAAGAAATAAAGAGCTTCACGCTTTTCCCCGTTATACACAAATAACTCAATTCTGTTTTCGTTTCCCAGCTTTGCCTTCTAGTTAGTTCTTCATGAAAGATGTTCCCAAACTGATCTTCACTGAAAAACAACACTAAAATCAAGCAGAAGATTGTTTTGGCAAAACATATTGGACTGATAAAATACTAATTAGTAAATTTGAGTTCAGGCCTCAGGATATTTTCTGCAAATGTTTTTCCTTTTATTCATAATTTCAAGTGCTCTTTCATATTTTGAAATACATGCTTGTTTTGGAGGGAAAATCTAGAAAATGTGAAGAGATAAGTTATATCTAAGTTATTTAAATAGTGTTTATCAAGAATCCTTGGTAACTTTTTTTTTCTGTCAAACTATAATGTCTGGCAAACATAATTCAGGGAGGTAGGTGTTCTATTATTCTGAATTAACTTTGCAAAGTACCTTTGTTTCTTGTACTTGAGAATTTCTGGTAATATAAATTAAAACAAAACATACATAAGATTCTAACTACTTGTGTCTTTTTGAGGGTTATTTTAAATCATTAGAGGCATTTGCACATCAGCTATACTCACATTAACTCATTGACACTGTGAGAAGATAATAATGTATTAATTACACAACTAGGATAAAAGAGAACTTTTCAGTGATATCGTGACAATTCAGAGAGTGAAGAATTTCTTCCAAGAAAGAAGGCCCATTCTATCATAAATAAATAAATTGACCTGATTGTTAGAATAGATATTTTATTGTTGTCATTATTAATCAGTAAGGTATTAGGGATTACATTAAAAGTAATGAGTACGCACCCACTTTATGTAGAGCAAGTTTATGGCACTTCTATTATTGCCTTGGTCCATAGGTTTCCACCATTACCAATGCCATTTCTTCATCAGCATCTTTTAAACTTTTGAAATTCTGCTAATAGAGATATATTCTCATTGATAACACTCAAAATACAGTATTTTAAAATTCATGGCTTTTACTCTTTGAAAACTAATGCCATCCAGTAGGCACTTGAAAAAATTTTTTTTAATTTAAATTTATCATTAAATTCAGTAAAAATGTACAGAGACTTTGGATTTCCATTCATT
>NW_006400006.1:333073-334789 GCF_000299155.1 Elephantulus edwardii
TAACAGGCCTATCCTGGAGAGGTTAAAGCCAAGTTGTTCTTTGGAGGCAAGGATTTTGAGGCTCCATCTCACATACTTTGGGCATGTTGCTCTAAGGAACCATACCTTGGAGAAGGTTATTGTGCTTGGAAGGGTGGAGAGGCAGAGCAGGAGAGGAAGACCCTGCATGAGATGGATTGACACAGTACCTAGGGGAATGAAGTTTGGTGTGCCAGAGATAATGAGACTGGCCCAGGATAGAGCAGAATGCAGAGAGCTATTGTGCACAGGGTCACTCTGTGTTCTGGTGAACTTGATAGCACATAACAGTAACAACAAATCCTATATATTAATATTAACAGAACTCTGAAAAATCTAATCCTACATTGAGTAACTCCAAATTAGTTTTATTTCCATGTGGTGGTTATTTTACATGTCTGTGAGTCATCTAAAACAACAGTGATATGAAGCAGTGTCAACTCATGGTGATACTGCATACTACAGAATGAAATACTGATTATATGCCCTGATATTTATCTAATCTAATAGGATTTACTATGCATATAAGCAGAGCAAAGCCAGTCTTCTTGTTTCGTAGCATCAAATTAGAACTAACCCATAGCTGACACTCCAGCGGGTTTTCAAAGGCAGTAAATTGCATGAGAGAAAATTGCTTATCCTTCTCCAGAGGAGCAGCTGCTGGATTTGAAACCCATGCCTTTGGGAGCGCAGTGCAACTTCTTACCACTATGCCACCAGAGATCCTTGAAATCAACTGTTGTTGTTAGGTGCCATCAAGTCACTTAGCCATGACATGACCCATAAAGACCCTATTAAAAGATCTGAACTTTGATCTATCTGTGCCATACTCATAATCTCTGACATTCTCAATCCTATTGCTATCACTGTGTCAGTTCACCTGGATGAGGTTCTTCCTCTCTTTCTCGGTCCTTCCACCTTTTCAAGCATAATGTTCTTCTCCAAGAAATAATCTCTCCTAGCAACATGCCCATAGTATGTGAAATGAAGCTTCATCTTCTTTGCCTCCAAGGGGTAAATATATTCCTTCTTTCCTTATTTTCTGAGCCCAGTAGATGTCCATGAAGCAATTCCAATTTAAGGTGGCTTCACATGTATTACAGTTGAACTGTGCTCCAGAGAGTTCAAAATGGTGAATTTTTCAGAAAAAGATTAGCAGGTCTTTCTTCTGAGACATCTCTCTGGAGATGCAAATCTTTAACCTTCTGGTTAATATTCAAGTTCATTAACAATTGGCACTACCCAGAGGTTATAAACTTGTTGTCATAGCATCCATTCCAACTCACAGAGACACTACAGAGTGGAGTTGAACTGTCCCAAATAGTTTTTAAGCCCATCAGTCTTCACAAAAACAGATTGACAGCTTTCTCCTTTGAGTTAGAACCACTTACCTTTTAGTTTATATTAAGTATATAACCACTGCACCACCAGGACTGTATCAGAGACTTAGACTGTATCTACTGTAGTCAAACAGTAGTTAATCAAACAGCTGTTGAGTCAAAGCCTGAACTGTGAGTCAAAGCCTCAATAGTGACCTGTTAATTTTTCAGGCTATAAATGTTTACTGGAGGAAACACCTTATTTTTTATTTCTGTGAAGTTATTGTGAATCTATAATGCTAATCGCTCAATTAGAAGTGATACATTTTGCACAATCAATGACTTATTCATAGCAAATACATTTTTAAGAGACATAAAC
>NW_006400006.1:336804-348541 GCF_000299155.1 Elephantulus edwardii
AGGGACAGCGCAGGAGAGGAAGGCCCTCTATGAGGTGGATTGATTCAGTGACTGGGATAATTGGGATGGGAGTGTCAGAGACAGTGCGATTGACACAGGACAGAGCGGAGTTTAGGGCTGTTGTACATAGGGTTGCTATGCGTCGCAGGCGACTCGACGGCACATAACAACAACAACATGTTACCAGCACAATCCTGACTCCTATTGTTATTAGGTGCTGTTGAGTCAACTCTGACTATAAGTCATATTATATCACTATAAGTGATCCCATGAATAACATACCAACATTTTACCCAATCCTAAACCATCCTCACAATCTCTGCTGAGGTAAAGCCCATTTTTGCAATCAATAAGAGTTAAATTATTGAAAGTTGAAAAAAAAATTTCTCTGGCCTTTAATACTGGTGTGTGGGAAGTGGCCTCATCCAGGATCAAAGAATTTCCTGGGTGAATAATAGCCCCTCACGTAAATTTACCAGTTGTTGTGAAGTTACTAGTTTTAGTAACCTGCCCACAGACATTTCTCAGACATTAGCTATAGTCAAGGTGATTCACACCTACCATTTGGCTAAATGGGGAAATCCACCAGGTATTTTCCCTTTCCACTGGCCAGTAGTTACTTCCCTGTCCTCCAACCTCCCCAGGAGGCAGCTTCTAATCTCTTAACCTCTGAGTCAATTTCCATGATTTACATGGAACAAGGTAACAGAGAGGTAAAAATAGCTGTCCTATGGTCCACACATTGTGTGTCATGGTAGAACTATCCTCCATAGAGTATTCAATGGCTGCTTTTTTTTTTTTTTTTTTTGAGCAGGTATAATGTTTTTCTTCCAAGTTGTCTCTGGGTAAGTTTGAACTCCAACTTTTTTGTTAGCAATCAAGCTTCTTAACTGTTGGCACTACCCAGAGATCTCAAGAGAAATGCTTGCAACACTCAGTATTTTCCTCAACCCTAAAATCCAGTCAATAAGCCTAGATCTCTTTTGGTAACTCTCTCTCATATTGGCAGGGTAATTCTTCCACCGAGCTTACTGGTTCCATTACAGCTCTGTCTTCATTTAAAGGGAGTAGGTAGGGAAGAATTTCAAATTACATAAGTCAAAACAACTTCTCACTAGTTATATTTTAGTAAACAAGATTTAAGTGTCTCTTTGGACCTTGAGTGTGATGAGCAGTAAGGTTTTTTTTATTTGATATTATTATCTAATATCAAAGCACTTTTGAGAACCCAAACTATAAAGTCCATTACCAACCATTCAATTCCACCTTGTATGAGTTGGTCTCACTTTGAGTCGTCTAAGACCAAAATAGTTTGAATACACTAGAAGTTCCACAGGAGAAAGTGAGGCAATCTCCCTCTGTGTAATTTACAGTCCCAAAAATTCCCTGGAGGGTCAACTATGAGTCAATTCCAACTCATCAGCAATGAGATGATGATGATAATAATAACTTTAAATGGGAATAGATTGTAGATCTTGCTCCCACCAACGAAACTAAACCAGTGGTCTCCAATTGCCAGCCTTTTGGTTAATTGCCAAGAACTTAACTCACACTACATCTATCAGGGATTCATTCAAGTACTCAAGAGGACCCATTATTTTTATCCCTTACCCCATTTTCCCCCAGTAATATAAACTAAAATGAATATGTATTGATGTCAGTTTGAAGACTAAGTTGCACCTGATTCAGAGCATGGTCTTTTCAATCACTTGTTTTGTATATGAGAGCTGGACAAAGAATAAAGATAATAGAAGAGTAACTGATGCCTTTGAGTTGTGGCATTATCCCCTGGACTGCCAAAAGAATAAATAGACAAGTCTTGGGGAAAGTACAGCCAGAGTGCTTCTTAGAGGCAATGATGGCAAAACTTCATCTCACATATTTGGGACATGTTGCTAGGAAAGGTTATTCCTTGGAAAGGGTTATCATTCTTGGAAAGGTGAAGGGTCAACGACAGAGAGGAATATCCATAAGGACATAGTGACTGCAGCAATGGGCTAAACAGGATAGAACAGAGTTCAGATCTGTTGTTCATTGGATCACTGTGAGTCCATGTTACCTAACAACACCAGCATCCAACAGTCGTAAGACATCTAAAATGCTGAGGTGGAGAGCAGTAAGAAAAACATTGTGTTTTCAAAAAGATTTAGACTTACTGATAATTTATAGCTGAAAAAAGTCATGCTTTCTGAAAAAAAATTTGTTGTTTTAAGACACTATCAAGTCTCTTGGAATTTAGCAATCTCTTGAGATAGAATATAACTGCTCAATACGCTGGGTTGGTTTTTTTTTTTTTTAATTTGTTTTTATTCATAGCTTCACGTTTTCTTTCCTTTCCTCTTTCCCCCAGCCCACCCCACAATGCACCCCTTGTTCCAGATTTCGTCATACATATAACGTCTAATCATATATTCCTTTCAGACAGTTCTTCCCCCTTATCCGTTCTCCTCATAAGGATTTTATGGACTGTAATCTATAGTGATTAAAGAAGTCATTCTCCTGGTCTTTCTCCCTTGGAACCGCTGAGTTAGTTGTCACTGCCAACCTTTAGAATGGAAACTCAGCAACTAACTTGTTGTGTCACTCATGTTTCTTAAAGACAGATTTAGAGTTGTTGATATATGACACATGTGTATGGAAAGTTATATATAGACAAGTAGGAGTTTCATTTGCTTCTTCTAAGCATAAGTTCATTTGTGTTTATATATCAAACGCCAACTCACTGCCTTGGTGTAGGTAGTAAGACAGTAACCCTCCATCAGTTTTTCTATCAAATTTCTTATGCTCTGTATCGATGAGAGAAAAGACTATCAAATCTTTCTCCCTCAGAGCCACTGAAGGATTCAAATCACCAGAAAAGTCCAGTCTTTGGGTAAGTAGTGCAACTCAGTGACAGAATCAGTGTTGTGTTGTTCTTATTGCCATTGAGTCACCTGTGACCCATAGCAACCCTATGTACAGCAGCCTGGAAGCCTGCGCTATCCTGAGCCGGTCTCACTGATTTCGGACACACCATCCCTCATTGCCCCATTTACTGTACCAATCCATCTCACCTGGAGTCTTCCTCTTCTGCACTGTCCCTCCACCCTTCCAAGCATGATGCCTTTCTCCGAGGACCAGTCTCTCCTGGCCACATGCCCAAAGTATGTGAGGCAGAGCTTCAAATTCCCAGCCTCCATTTGCATTCATTGAGGATATGTTCTACCCATTGTCCTATTTGTTATATTCACCTTATGTCAAGACGGGTTCACGGTAATAACTTTGTGAAGCAGAGGTAGAAGTTGCCCCATAAACAACCATGGAAGGTAAATAGGACCTCAACTTTAGCCAATGAGTAAATTTGTATCAATAATCTTTTAGTTAGTACTCAAATGCTTAACCATTTGCAGCACCTAGGAGTGCTAGTAACTTACTGTCACATTGTTTTTACAAGAAGTCAGTCATTATGATTTTTTTACTTTTCTTAATTATGCATCTTCTCCTTACTTTTCCCTCCCCATCCTCAAAGTCTGTGCAGACTAATCTGTTAACTTTGTCTGCACCTGTGTCAGAGTTAAGACTCATTCCGCAGGATTTTTACTAAGATTTATAAAATCAAACAACAAATTTTAATTGAAAGCACATGTTATTTGATTTGAAATATTATTTTGTTTGAAAACATGCTTTTCTTCTAATTTAGGCTGTATCTTTATTGAGCTGTATTGAACTCTAGTGAATTATTGGGCTGCTCTTGATAAACTGTACTGGAAAGAGTATAGTGTACCAAATTTCTGAAAAAGCAACAGTAGAAGTAAACAAACTTAACATTTCCTCCACATGTTTCGCAATTTTAGGAGCAGGAGAAAGCTATCATGTTTTCTGGTTGGGTTTTTTTGTTTGTTTGTTTGTTTTGGTGTTTTTTTTTGGTGTTTTTTTTTCCCCACTAAAATATCAATAGAAGTAAATCTTTACACGTTTGTAAGGTAGGTTAAAACAACAAAGAGCTCATTAATAACATATAAACAAAAGTGACTCAATTGATAGATCTCTAGTCTTACAGTGGAAAGTGCTAAGAAAGTACATATTTTACCTTTTTAAAATTTCCTATTTTATAATTCTTACTAAGAAAGAAGATGGAATGGCATAGAATTTGACCTCTTCTTCTATTTTTTTCCCTTGAAACTTGGAGTTTTGATCACTGTATCATTCTGTTCTCCCTGTGTATTAATTTACACCTGGAGAAGATAGGTTAGTCTTCAAAGGACCAAACATTAAAGACAAATATTTGTAACCTTAAAAGTCCTTGGAAGAGGTTCATTGGAGAACTTGAAATGACTTGGGTAAAGAATAACCAACATTTCATCACATTCTTAGAGTGGTTCACTCTTGAAGAAAAATAAAATCACCAAAAATATGTTAGCCAATTCCATTTTCACAGCTTTAGTCCATGGGATCAAATCCTAGATTTAGATGGTGCACTACTGCCATCTTGTGTCTGGTAAAGATCTCCACTTTCTCTGATTGCTCACTAACTAGTTGGATTGATGCTTAGCATTTGAGTAAATATTAGAGAAGGTCATTGAACAGAGTCCAAGATTTTTGTAACTGCCTCCACCACATTGCACTACAAAAATGGTATCTAAACTTTTCATTCTGAAAAATTCTTGAGAATGAAGGAAATTACTTAATCTTCTTGTCCCAGACTGAATCTCTGTCCTTGAGTGTCCTTAGAGACTTGAAATCCAGACGGTAGAATTCTGCAGAGGTTTAAGGGAGTAAAAATATTTAACAAGCATGAACTTTACAATATTTATCTCCAAGACATTACTAATTTCCTAGCACATAATTGAATTAATTTTCTCACTATTGTGACTACAAATTTATTTTAGGAAAATATATAAAAACAAGGCAGAGGTGATGCGGTATCTCCACATTACTTAGAATTTCTGTTTAAGAGGAAGTTTAAGGTAGTCCTCTAACTGGACTACAAACAGAAGGTCTAGTCTTAGAACTGAAAGACCACAGACCTATTTGTTAAATGTATTGGGAGAACACTACTCAGTTTGGCTACAGCCAGATGATATACTAGAGAGTTTGGCCTCGTGATATATTTATATTCATATTTATATTTATATATTAGCCTGGAAGCAGGAGAGGTACCCACTTCCGAAATGGCTTGCCTCCGGAAACTCTATGTACGAACAGTGCTCAGGCCTTTCGTTCATAAGGTCGCTATGAGTCTTCTACGACTCGACAGCACCTAACAACAACAACAATTTATATATTAGCATTAATGTTAAAAGACATTTAGATTATGTTGTTGCTATTGTGTAACACCAAGTCAGAACCAACTCATGCTGACCCTCCAGCTGTTTTTCCAAGGCAATTTAATCACATGGGAGGAGATTGTTCATCCTTCTCCCACTTAAATAATAGTATGTGCCACTATTTTATAATATAATAAAATGGGCAAGGATTCAGGTTCTAATTGTGAACCACTGACAATCTTTTACTAACCAATGTCTCTGAAATCTGTGTCATTTCCCAGTTTTGTAGGCTCTCTTGAGGGTTAGCTTTCTGACTTGACAGAACTGTTGTTGGGACACACATTGTTCTGAGTTTGCCCATCTGATAGGACTGTCCCAGAGGAAGAGCTGCAGGAACTGATAGAAAGTTGTAAAGCCACACTTCCTTCCATTTCACGCTTCTTGACCAATCAAAATAAAGCACAGCAGTGGAAAAATCAGTAGTAAAAGAACAAAAGCACTAAGGCATTTGAAAAATTGCTTCACTTTGAACAGTGGAAGCTTCAATTGCTACATTCTCCTAAAATTTGCTTAGGAATCACAAAAACAGAACTGGAAAAGACCTCCCAGAACCCTGCATCCAGCTTCCTATCACCAGGGGCCTGTTTTATGTGTCCCTTGCTTCCCTGGTCACACCAGATTGGAAAAGTAGATGTTCTCTTTGGCAATCTTGCAGTTTTTTCATTCCAGTGGGAGGGTGGCCGCTCCATCCCTCTTCCTGGTGACCTGATTCTGCAGCTGTGGCTTCCCATCTTCTCCTCCTGAAATTGTCCGGATTTTGACTTGAATCACGTCCACAGTAACTATAGAGGTTGATCTCATAAATCCTTCCGCTGATGTAGTTCTCACTGGAACTCTAGTTGTTGCAGGCCCATGTTCATGGAGGATGAAGACTTCATCCTCACGTCAGTATCACTTTCTCTTGCCTAAGTGCTCCTTGCACCACCTTTGTTAAAATTAGAAACATTGCAGTACCTCTTTCAGCCTTTTTTATTCAGGATCTTTGATTTTCCTCGGGGCTTGATCAGATTGCATGGGGCAGCTCTTCCTAGAATTACAGCCAAAATATGTCTTAGAGGAGAGGGAGTTATTTTGCATGCTTAAGAACTTTTTGGAAGTAAGTTCTAGGAAACAGGGTGGTTTATCTTCCCCAAATGAGCAAACTAGATGTCCACTACAACTCATTTCTATGTGCCACTGTCTTAAATAACCACCATACAAATTCATTCGGTTGTCTTGGCTTCTACTCTGTTGACATGTAGGCAGACACTTATGTCTTTATAATTCTAGCATGCAAAACACTGAAACTTTTAAAAAATCAATGACAAAATATGACCTCAAGATATGCATAGACGTTTGACCCTAATTAATTCATACATTTCAAATATATTAATCTATTTGGATAGAAGATTGTCATGTGATTCCATATACCTCAGCACGTAAGATTTCACCTTAGATATTCTTGACGTATTTTCAAGGGAGAGCAGCAGCTGGCGATGATAATTTTTTTTATAATGTAATAATTCAACCAAAAAAAGAATACCTTTCACAAGATGGACTTCAACAGCACTGAATGCAGGAAGGTAGAGGACCAGGGGACATTTCATTATATTGTACAGAAGGGTTGAAACTGACTTAGTGGCATCTAGCAACCAAACAATATCCTATATTATTTGCAAATCTAAAATTCTAAAGTTTCTGATTTCCAAAACATATCTGATACCAAGACTTTTATATATCAGTTTTGAGCCAATAATGGCTAACCAAACCACTTTTTTAAGTTCTCACCAATACATGACTGGCAGTAGAATTGGCAGGTTTGTCTTTGTAGTTGTTAGATGCTATCAAGTCAAGGATGACTCTATGAACAGCCATTCTGAACTCTGCCCTATGCTGTGACATCTTCATCATCTCTGACACATTAGAGCCACTGCTGAAGTCACTAGTCAATCAATCTCATTGGGGGTCTTCCTCGCCTTCACTGACCCTCATCTTTCCAAGCATGATGCCCCTTCCCAAGGACTAGCCTCACATAGAGGCCTTCTAATTAAGGGGAAGAAGTTAATATTTGCATTGTCAGAAAAGACAGAATTAATGAGAGAGAGATAATAGATATATTAGATATATTTGGATTGTAGTGTAATACCATCTTACATATTCTTGACATATTTTCAAGGGAGAGCAGCAGGTAGGAAGGTAGGTAAGTAGGTTATCATTGTTGTTCAGTGCTGTCGAGTTGCAGGCGACTCATAGCGACCCTATGAAGGAGAGTCCTCAACGCTTGGGTGCCTTTCATCCTCTCTCCAGGTTCATAGGGCCTCCAGAGGCAAGCTATTAAGGAAGGGGATGTCACTCCTCCTTCCAAGCTTGTTTTAATAGGGGAGCTCCACCCCACTGTCGGTAAGTAGGTAGATACATAGATAACAGATACAGGAAGGAAGGTAAGGGAGAGAGTGGTCTTTTTAAGAAATTGGCTAACTTGGCATTGGTTTTGGCAATGGCTAGTCTAAAACCCGTACATCAGAAAAAGTCTAGAAATTGGGAAAATTTCTACACTTTAATCTTGTGACAGAATAATTCTTCTTCCCCCAGAAGGTTCAGATTTTGCTTTTGAAGCCCTTCAACTAATTCGATGAGGTCAATCCTTATTAAGGATAGAAGGCAATCTGTTTTACCTAAGATCAACTGATTGTAAGACTTAATTATATTCTATATTACAGCATATAATTACTTGTTTGGCTTTCAAATTGAGTGGCACCTTCACACACACAGCATCAGGAACCATGGACTCACTCAAGACAGGATCTGAGAGCTCTCTCTAATCTCCTTGATCAAGTAACACTTTTCTCTTACAAGAAAAGTATTCAAATCAGTGTTTGAACAAACAACTGGGCACCACAATCTGGACAGGTTGAACCAACATTTATCATTACAGGTAGAGAGTAGAGATAGCCAGGGAAATGAGGCAGAGCTGAGAGTGAAGAAAAAGACATGAGGTGTTCAGGTGACCAATATTGTCTATACCAAAATGCTACATACAAACTTTTCTCCAGCACATAATCAGATTATCAGATGCCTTTCTCCTGGATCCTTCAAGAATACTAATTCATCAGTAACTTTTTCATATTTATTTTAGTACAATCCCTCAAGATTGAGAGGGAGAAAGAGGATTTTACTGCTCTTGAGGTCTCTCAAAACAAAACCAAGTATGATCTTATTTATATTTTCCTCAATAGACTATTTCTCCTCCATAAATTCCAAGGACAGTGTTTGAGACTTCAGAAACTACTTTAGAAGATAAAAAGTTTTCCTTTGGTCTTTACAGAGAAAAAGTTTTCCATGGAAAGAATTATTTCATTTTTTCACTTTGTATCTGTAATAATAATGGAAATACCATACGATTTACTAAAATCTCCAGCAATGGAACATTTGATGAGAGGACTATTGATGAAGTTGGAATATATGAAGAAGAATGTGGGTCAAGATTACAGGAAGACTTGTCAAAAACCTGCATTATGGAGATAACAAGACATTGATTATAAAAAGGGAAGAAGACCTGAAGCTCTTGTAGAAGAAAACCAAAGACTATATACATCAAAAAACCAAAAGTCATGATGTTTATTGTTACGTGCCATCAAGTCACCTCCACCTCCTATCAACATTATGTACAGCTCTGAAGCCTGTCGTAAGCCAATCTCACTGACTGCAAAACAACTCTGACACAAAGTATGTGAGACAGAGCTTCAAAGAATCCTTGTCTTACAGGAGAAATTTGGTTTCGCCCTCTGACAGACATAGTTATTTGTTTCTTAGAGGCCCATGGTATGTTCAAGACTCTTCTCCAGCATCACAATTCAAAGGCATCAATTATTCTTCTGTCATCATTAGTCATTGTCCAGCTGTCTTATGTATGAACTCGGTCAGGTGCACCTTAGTCTCGATAGCACCTCATTGCTTCTCAATACTCTAGAGAAGTCCCTGACAGCAGATTTTCCCAGTGCAATTCATCTTTTGATTTCCTAACAGCTGGTGCCAAGAGTATTAATTGTGGAGCCAAGCAAACTGAAGCTGCTAGCAATCTCAATCTCTTCTCCATCTACCATGGTGCTGACAATTGGCCCAGTGATGAGAATCTTTGTCTTCTTAATGTTGAGCTTAAATCCATATTGAAGACTATAGTCCTTGACCTTCTGCAGTGAATATGCACTGACTGCATATTCCTGTAAGGGGATGTGTCTTTCACCTATTCCTTTTGGTAAAATGCTCAGCTGTCAGATATTGTTCTAAATCTAAGCATTCAGATTAAGACAGACTAGGAAGAAGAATTGCCCATCCACTTCTGAAATGTAACAGGCCTTCAAAAATCCTATGTACAATAGAGAAATACCATGATAGATAGAGAAAAATAAAAGACATTTTCAAAGATTTAATTTTACTGAATCCGCAATCAACATGGTTGGCAGTTTCAGTCAAGACATCAAAAGGCATATTGCACTTGGGAAAATCTACTGTCAAGGACATCACCAAAGTTCAAAGAACAGGATGTCAGTTGAAAGATGAAGATGTGCTGATCCAAGCTATGGGGTTTTTTTAAATTGCTTCATATGCATATGAAAGATGGATGGTGAATGAGGATAAGAGAAGAATTGATGCCTTTAAATTTTGGTGTTGTCAAAGAATACTGAATATCTCACTAACTACCAAAGAACAAACAAATCTATCTTAGAAAAAAGCAAAATCTGGGTTTTCCTTAAGAGGCAAGGATGGTAAACGTTCGTCACGCATACTTTAGCATGTTTTCAGGAAGGACCAGTCATTGGAAAATGCTGTCAGACAGGGAGAAGTGGAAGATCAGAGATAGAGAGGAAGATCTTTAAGGCAATGGATTGACATAGAGATGAAATACTCAATCGTGAAGATGGTGAATGATAGGACAAGATTTACATCTGTCGTTCATAGGATTTCTATGAGCCAAAATCGAAGAGATGGCACATAATTATACAACAACAACAATGACTGGGACACTAAGGAAAGGCATCCTGCTTGGTAAAGCAGAGGATTAAGGAAGACGGGGACTCTCAATGAGGTTGAGTGGAACAATGACTGCTGCCAAAGCACTGCAGCAATTGTGAGCATTGTAGGACAGAGCAGGGCTTCTTCAGTTGTACAGAGCCTCTGTGAGTCGAAGATGGCTAAAAGGCACCAAACAAATAACTTGGGACACAGAGATTTGGGGTTTTGTGTTTGTTTTTAATTGTACCTGGAGAAAGATTTTTTTTTCACTTATAATTTAAAATTTGTTGTTGTTGTTGTTGTTGTTGTTGTTGATTGCCGTCAAGAACAATTCATCATAACCCTATGAACAAAAGACCTGAAGCCTTTCGATAACTATCGTTTCTCAAAGTTCATAGTTTCCAGAGGCATGTTGTTTAGGAAGTGGATGTCACTCCTGTGGACAGACAATTATTATTGAGCTGCAGTCAATTTTCCCCAAATATTATAAATAAGGTTTTGATCTTATCACATCTTAAGCATCTAATATGGATCACTATTCAGCAGAATCTTGAATTATGTTCATTTTAAGCAGGACAGGGAAATGACTATCAAAACATCTAACAGAAAGCAGAGTTTGCCTAACTGCCCTTTGAAGCAGAGAGAAAGATCTGAGATAGTGATGTTTTTCCTTTGTCATGAGAGATTTGTCTAGGAAGATGACAGCAGCCATGAATTTGACACGCTGGTCAAACTACACAGAATCTAAGCCAACAGATGGGGAAGCAAAGGGCTTACAGCTGCTTTCAATGAGGCCCTGTGGTGCTCAGCATCTTTCTATGAGGGCCAATCTTCGAATAAAGCCAAAACATTTCCTCTTCATCCCAGGACTAATTAAACAGACCTGTAGATCAAAACTCAGAAGAGGTTTCCAGTTTACTTTAGTTCTCATAGATCTTTACTCAAAACACAAAGTTTGGCTGGTAATCTTTTCCACTAAAAGGACATGATAATGGTGTATGTGAATTAGCTAGTTAAAGCTTTCCTCTTTTTATCTTTCATCCTCAAAATTATTTAATAATATTTTGGTTTTGTCTATTCCACTTTTAAAAAAAAATTTTTGCAACACTATATCCACAACATTTGAGAAATCTTTATAGTACCATGAAACTCTTAACTTATTAGATAATACAATGTATTAACTTTAAACTAATTGACAAAAGCTTAGTAAATTTTGAAATCTCTCCTATTTTGAACCATCACTAACATACTTGTTTTGTTTTACAAAAGAAAATTTTAAAATAAGTATGGGCAACATTTATTTTTACTTATAAGAACCTACTTTCTACTTATTATTTACTTATTTTTCTGTTGTTGTTGTTATGTGCCATCGAGTCGTTTGTGACTCATAGCGACCCTATGTACAACAGCCCTAAACCCTGCTCTATCCTGTGCCAATT
>NW_006400006.1:348641-349633 GCF_000299155.1 Elephantulus edwardii
CTCCCATCCCGATTACCCCAGTCACTGAATCAATCCACCTCATAGAGGGTCTTCCCCTCCTGCGCTGTCCCTCTACCCTACCAAGCATGAAGTCCCTCTCTAAAGACCTGTCTTTCCTTACAACATGTCCAAAGTATGTCAGACGAAGCCCCAGAATCCTTGCCTCCAAGGAACAGCCTGGTTTAACCCTCTCTAAGTTGAATCTGTTTGTTTTCTTGGCAGTACCATGGACTTATTTTTCTACTTTAAAAAAATACTATATTTCTAAAACTTAGTCTGTTAACCAAGAAATGCCAATTCTGTGACAATTATTTTCTAGCCATTAAAATCATTGTCTTCTGACTATGAATTTGTTGATTAATGAGAAAATACTGATACATTAAAATTATTTTATAATTAACATTATGATGGAATTCAGGATTAAAAGAATGAACAACCACAGGTTGTCCATCACAGATCAAATAGAGTGTTGCATTTCAAATCCAAACTATATCATCTAGTATCACTGAATTGTTGTTGTTATTGTTATGTGCCATCTAGTTGCCTGTGACTCATAGTGACCCTATGTACTACAGCTCTGAAACCTGCTCTGTTCTGACCCAGTATCACTGACTCTGACACGCCTAACCCCATTGCCCCAGTTACTGTATTAATCCATTTCATCTGGTCTTCCTCTTCTGTACTGTCCCTCCACCGGTTCAAGTATGATGTCCTTCTCCAAGGGTTGATGCCTCCTGGCCACATGCCCAAAATATGTGATATGGAGCTTCAAAAACCTAGCTTCCAATGAGAAACTTGGTTTCACCCTCTCTAATATTAACTTGTTTCTTATCAGTCCATAATTGACATCACAGTTCAAGACTCTTCTCCAGCACCAAAATTCAAAGGTATCAATTCCTAGCTTTTCTGTAATGAATTTTATAGTCCTTGGTTTTAGTCCTAGGTCCATGATCCACCTTGAGTTGGTTTTTGTGTATGGAGTGAGGTGTGGG
>NW_006400006.1:352908-385643 GCF_000299155.1 Elephantulus edwardii
TTCTCAGAACAGAGCAGAGAAACACTGCATGGTTCAAAATCAGGAAGGGAGAGTGTCAGGGGTGCATCCTTTAGCCATACCTTTTCAGTCTATAGGCAGAACAGATCATTTAGGAGGCTAAGCTTTATGAGAAGGAATGTGGTATCAGGATTGGTGGAAGACTCATCAGAAATCTATGTTATACAGATCACATAACCTTGCTTGATGAAAATGAGGAGGACCTAAAGTGCTTGCTGCAGAAGGTTAAGGACTGTAGTCTTCAATAGGGATGGAAGGTCAACAACAAGAAGACAAAGATTCTCACCACTGAGCCAATTAGCAGCACCATGATAGATGAAGAAGAGATTGATTGTTAACAATCACAGCTTTCAGGACTCCACAATCAACACTCTTGGCACCAGCAGTCAAGAAATCAAAAGACAAAAATTGCATTGGTAAAATCTGTTATCAGGGACCTCTCCAGAGTACAAAGAAGCAGCAATATCAGTCTAGAGACTGAAGTATGCCTGCCTCCGCCCATGGTCTTCATAATTACTTGCTATGCATCAGAGAGCTGGACAATGGCTAAGGATGACAGAAGAATTGATGCCTTTGAGTTGTGCTGGAGAAGAGTCTTGAACATACATAACATGAACTACAAATGAAACAAATAGATCTGTCTAGGAGAGAGTGAAACCAAGTTTCTCCTTGGAGGCTAAGATTTTGAAGCTCTGTCTCACACGTTTTGGGCATGTGGCCAGGAGGGACTGGTCTTTGGAGAAGGGTGAAGGGACAGTGCAGGGAAAGAAAGTCCTCAGAATAGACTTATTGATATATTAACTAGGGCAATGGGAGCAGGTGTGTCAGAGTCAGTGAGACTGGCTCAGGATAGGGCAGGCTTCAGAGCTGTTGAACATAGAGTCGCTATGAGTTGTAGGTCACTAGACAGCACATAACAACAACGGAATATATCTATATCTATGTATCTATCTATCTTCCTATCTATCTACAACAGTGAGTGATAGTGCTTGGGAGTGTTATCACGCTTAGGAGCTAAAAGAGTAGTTCCCATGTGAGCAAGCCAAAGAAGATTCTGGAGGGAAAATGTCAAGAATGCTGAAATTGCTCCCAGTACTGATCACTCATTTAGGAAAATCTGATGACTTTCAGAGCAGCCAGATCTGGGAGGAAAGCAGACAATGGATCATGATAAGGCTCTGAATCTAATCACAAAAGTCCAAACCCAAGTTAATTAACAGCCTCAGATTCTAAGCAAAATACCATCATTACTAGTCTCCCCTAGAATCCCTAAAAAAAGAGGCCTCCCTCATGCCATTTTGACCTTCTCTGTTCATGGTCACTTGGCGTCCCTCTCAGGCCGTACAATAAAAGCCTGTTTGTTTCTTGGGACCCGTTTCTTTCTTTCTCTCTCGTCCTCAACTCTTTTTCTATCAGATTCAATAGCGGAAAGCATATGATTGAAATAGATAATAGTAAACCAGAAAAGAAGAAGAAAAGAAAAGATAAAAGTAATGTAAATTTGGCAGGTTGAAATCTTTTTATAGTTTTCTTGTTATACCTTTTGAAAATAACCTACTAGACTGATTAGGCATCTGTAATACCTAATTTCAGCAGAGAACAGAGAATAAATCATAACAGGTGACCATTACATCTGGAAAAAAAAAAAGACTTTTTTTTTTCTTGAATGGATAGCAATCTGCAACTATAAGAAGTCATCATTTTTGCCATTCTCAGATCGGATATATGTCCTATCTTGCATGTGGGAACTAACTCATAGCTGACACCCTAGTAGGTGTTTAGAGACTGTAAATCTCACAAGAGATTATCCATCTTTCTCTCAGACTCGCTGGTGGATTTGAACCACCAAAGAAGTACCACTTTTGGGTTACTAATGCAACTTCCTACAGACTAGGTCACTAGAGCTTCCTATATCTGAGGGAAAGAGAACTGCTTTTAAGATTCTCAAATGCAGCACATTTCACCAGCAAAACTCATTAAAAATGTTATAAAAACATGCTCCACCCCACCACCACCACCAAACTTGTTCTGAACTGACTTGTATTTTCCCACCCAGGGAGCAATTCAGGAAAGATACTTGCTGCCAGCCCTTCATGGCTGAATTTCTCAAGTATGACATACCCGGCAAGACAAGTACTAGTGTCTTAAAGAATAAATTTACTTAGTGTCTTGGGATAAATGGTTGCTCTTTTTACATTTATTGGCTTAGTTTTTCTTTCATCTCGGCAGGAAGGTGTCTGTGTGGTTGTGGGGTCTGGGGGATGTCCATGAGAGACTATTTTCTTATGGAAAGCAAGCTTTCCTATGATTCTGTCTCTTTAAGGTGAAAATGCTGACAGCTAGGGTGGAGAGTTAAGGGAAATAAATTAACACTCTTGACTGGTGTTCAAGGCTATGATTTCATAGGAGTGTTACAATGATTATTCCATACTAGGATAAGACCCAAGTTGATGAATGACTTAATAACCTCCAGGAACTTTGTGAAGTTGTTTTATTAAAGATGGTGCCCTGCTGTTCTCTCCCTATTCTGAAGACAGACTAAAATATACAAACTCAAACTATTCAACAGAAATGATGTAATATAAGCATTTAGGATTTCCTCATTACAGTGCTTATTATGAAAGGAAATGGATTTCTATAGAAGATAAAACTGCTTCCTTCTAGGAAAAAAGCATCACCATAGTCAGAAATCAGTCTCACTTGGTGAAAAAAAAAGCCATAGGATCTCTCACACTGGAAGCCAACATGCTTCACAGAATAAATACATAATTTAAAGGCTCATGACATGAGGACTGGTCTCAATTACATGAAGACCAGTAAGGTTTTTGTCTGGATATTTCTATATAAATAAACTGAATTTCTCATGTTAACTCCAAAGTCGATGAACAAAAGAATAGACATTTAACAGTTGTTGAAGTTTGTATTCTATTAGTTAAACCAAACATCATGGGTTAACTTTGTCCTTCTAAATTGTGATAAAAAAATCTTGGATCTTCCAAATAGATTTGTTATGAAAGCAAACACTTCTCTAACTAAGCCATTTCCTCCCTTCCCACTGTCCTTTGTTATTCACAGCTTGTTATTGTTGTTGTTAGTTGCCTTAATTGAGTGCAAATACTACTACCTAGGGTAGAAAAATAGATAAACTCCAGGAGCACTTACAAGAGCTCCAAAGTGACCAGGAAATATATCTGTGTCTCCATTGTGTCCTGGACCCCACAGAGAGCCCATAAATGGCCCATTTTGTGAAGGAGAGGTAGGTTCCTGGAGTTCTTCATACCAACTAATCACAAACATTTCATCACAATTTCTTCAAAAGACACTGTAATATCATATATTCATTCACTCAATAGGATTATATTATTTTGGGTGCTGGTTATTTGTGGTAACTATTCAGCTTTTTGTTTCATTTCCTCTCATGTTCTAAAGACTTAAAGGATTTCTAAAGATAATAAAGCAGAAAAAAATCCTTGACCAGAAAAAGAGGAGAAAATAAGTCTTCTTATAAAAATCCTTTAAAAATGTGATGAAGGAATTGTATTAAATTGCAATTACACTGCAGTGAGGAAGTGATTCTAAGACTGGTAAACTCATCATGATTTCGGAAGAGGAGAATTCCATAGCAGAGCAGGCAAAGGCAAAGTGTTACTTTGAAGCCAGACAATGCCACACATTCATTTGTGCCCAGAGGATATCGTGACAGTGAAGGTCACTGAGGTCAGTGTACATGAGAAGTCACTGAAGCCTCACCTGCTACCTTTATCACTCAGTCCTCGGTGTGTCTAAGAGCCATTATTTTTAATTTACTCAATGACTCTCACAAATTTCTCACACAAATGAGACCTCTCAGTTGGGATGGGAAGAAATGTAGGTAATGAAGCAAAATTCTCATTTGCTTGTTTAGGGTTATTTGTTCTATTAAGTTCTTACTTACAACACCACATGATCTTGACCTCCAAAGCAACCTGCACAACAGTCAATTAATCACTTGCTTTATACCTACACTTTGTATGGAGTCTTTATCAAGTTGATCATGTGGCTCTTCTATCTCTCCATCTCTCCCTCCTTTCTTCCCTCCCTCTCTCTGTACACCCATTAAAATGCAAATTTATTAAAGAAGTGGGATTTATACCACATATCTTGGAGCTCCTAACAAAAATGTTGGCCTTCAAATATACCTAGAGGTTCCTCAAAAGAAAATCCTAACAATCTACTTCCACAAATCACAACCTTAAAAACTCTATGGAGTATTTCTACTCTGTTCATGTGAAGTGTCCATGAGTCAGTATCAACTTGGTGGCATCAAGTTTGGTTTATGGTTCTAACTTAGTATTGTAAATCTGTTATAAATACGTATTGAGCTGAAAAAGTTAGTGAAATGTAGGGTAACTATGAGGACAGAATGAGAGAAAGTCAACAAGGGACGTGCTCACCAGTCTATGCCAGGAAATTCGGAGGACAGCTGCCTGGCAGACTGACTGGAAGAGATAAATGTTTATTCCTATTACCAAGAAAGGCTATCCAACCAAATGTGGAAACTATAGAACAATATTATTAATACTGCATGCAAGAAAAATACTGTAGGAGAGCCTTCAAAACTGGCTGTAACAGTACATAGACAGACAGAGATTCAAGCTGAATTTAGAAGAGGCCATGGCACAAGAGATATTTAATTGCTGATGTCAGATTGATCCTGGTTGAAATCCAAGAATACCAGGAGAGTGCCTATTTCTGTTTTATTGACTGTGAAAAGACATTTAACTGTGCGGATCATAACAAATTGTTACGTACATTGAGAAGAATGAGAATTCCAGAAGACTTGATTGTACTCATGCAAAACCTAGACCAAGAGACTATTGTTGCTAACAGAGTAATGAAATACTGCGTGACTTAAAACTAGGATAAGTATATTTCAGAATTGTATCTTTTCTCCATAACTATATAATCTGTATTCTGAGAAAATTATTTGAGAATCTGAACTGTTGGAAGAAAAAAATAATGGCGTCAGGATTGGTGGAAGACTCACCAATAACCTTAGTTACACAGATGACACAATCTTGCTTGCTGAAAGTGAAGAGAACTTCAAGTATTGCTGCAGAAGGTTAAACACCATAGCCTTCAATAAAGATTGCATCTCAATATCAAGAAAGCAAAATTCCTCATCTCTAGGTTGATAGGCAACATTATGATGGATGGGAAAAGGATTGACTGTCAATGACTTTATTTTACTTGGATCCACAATCAATCTACTTGGTACCAGCAGTCAGATCAAGAGAGGTATTGCACTGAATAAGTCCACAGACAGAGTCCTCTCCAAGTTGTTGAAGAGTAATGAAATCAATTGGAGGGCAAAATTGTGCAGGATACAGCCCTTGGTCTTTTCAATCATTTGCTAGAAATCTGAGAGCGGGACAATGACTAAAGATGATAGAAGAAATGATACCCTTGAAAGATGGTTAAGAGTCTTTTGACTCTGCCAAAAGACAAGGACGACCAAAAGAACAAACAGATATGTCTTGGAGAGGATGCAACCAATGTTCCTTGGAGGCAAAAATGATGAAGCTTCATCTCACATACTTTGGGCATGTTGCTAAGAGAGATTATCCCTTGGAGAGAGGCATTATGCTTGGAAAGGTTGAGGGGCAAAAAAACAGAGAAAGACCTTCAACCAGGTAGGTTAACATGGTAACTGTAGTGATGGGAATTGAAGGTGTCAGAAATTTTGAAGACGGTGTGGGACAGGACAATGTTCAGAACATTTTTTCGTAGGATCAGTATGAGTCACACTCACCTTGAAGGCAGCTAACAGCAATATGTGAAAAGTAGGCATGATATCTATTTATTTGGCTGTGAAGTAATCTTACTATTGTTTCTTACATGTCTAAAATGCATTGTTGTCTAGTTAAATTGTTATTGATTTATTGTTGTTATTTTAAGTTATGATAGTATTTTCTATGTTTTTAATAATAACATTATTTCATTATTATCACAATTACTACTAGAAATTGAACACCTTAGCATTGCTATTGTGAATTACAATTTCTGGTAGCTTAAAGTTTCAACTGTCTTTTTACTCAGAGTTTTTAGAATACTAGAACAATCTTCACTTCTTTGTATCACTCCATTTTCCTATGTGTACTCTCTTCCATTATGTTCCTGTTTGTCTTCTCTCAGTCTTTCACTTCCTACATGTTTTTTCATGTTTTCTTGAGAAGTAATCCCCCATTCTAAAGGTCTGCATATTAAATTTCTCAATCTGGTTTTGAAATAAAGTAGACTTGCAAAACAGATGAAAGAACATGTGCAGATAAACCTGGTGTTGTAACCTCATTTAGCTGTGGAGCTAATAGAATTTCTTTCAATGGGGAAACTCCACAGATGTGTGGTATCTGAGGACAAATGACTCTAGTACATTTTGGAATAGGGAAATACATTCAGTTTGTGAAGAAAATAGATTTAGTTCTCAGAGGTTCCTCCTTGTAATTATTAATAAACCCTGGTTCAAATAATGAGAGAAAAACAGGATACAAAAGAAAAGAAACCACAGCCTATGCTGCATAACTATTTTTGAAAATAATTATTGCCACATTTTGTGTATTATTCTGGAAAGTAAAATATCAGACCAATGTTTGTATTATTTTAAGACAGGAAAAGAAGAACATGAAAAGATATCTAAAAATTGGCCCTAGTGTTTGTACATATAAAAGATAGTCCAATGGTCTGATTGTGATAGGGTGATTTTAACATAAATAAGTAGCAAGCAGGAAATTGGATAATCTAAATTTTGTCCAATAAAGAAATAAAAATTTAAATATGCATTTTGGAGTCATTAAGTAGTATTTAAAGCATTGGGAGCAGATGCATAGATAGTATGATATTTTAATTATTATGAACTAACAACCATTGGGAACACAAAGATATGTAATCAGTTCAAGTAAATTGTTATTAAGGTAACCTTCAAAGAGAAATAATGTATAGCAACCATTATTAAGGTAACCTTCAAAGAGAAATAATGTATAGCAACCATTGTTGTTGTCAGGGTCCATCAAGTAACATTCATGTTAGTGTCATTGCCATTTAAATATCTCCTACTCACGACAAACTCACATATAATATATTTAGACTATTTTATCCATAGGCTTTTCATGAACTGATTTTTTTTGAAGTACATTTCCAGATTTTTCATGATATTTCCCACTATGGAAGCTCTGATAAAACTTTTTAAGCATCGCATACCTACCTGACAGAAGGTTCGTGCCTAACCACTGTACAGATTGTGGTACTGTTTTCCACATGTCTGTCGGTTTGTTGCACTGTCGGGCACCTGGCTGTGATGCCAGCAGAGTCATCTATGATACACTGGTTTCAAAAACATTTCCAGATCAAGACTTGTTAGGAAAACTCCCGGAAAATTGCTTCTAATAATTGTTTAAGGAAAACGCCATGATCACAACAGAAGAGTGCACAACAGAAGTGTGTATAATATAGCACAAGACATCTTGGAATATATTAAAAATATCCAGTGGCAACAGCAATGAATTCAGTATACCATTGGTCATGAAGATTATAAAGAACCAGGCAATATTCTATCGTCCTTGAGGTCACTATTAAAAAGAGTTGACTGATATTTACAGCATTGAAGTCTATGGGGGAGAGAATAGTTTAAAAGTATTATATTTTAGGGCATTTTGTTAATCGTAGGAGTATGCAATGAGGGTTGCAGAGTGGATTATATTTGGGGTTGGAGTGGGGTTTGGGGAGGTGCGGGAGAATTGTGTACCAATGGGGGAGTTTTTCTTTTGCTTTTCAAGGACAGGAGCAAACGGGGGGTGGGAGCGGGGAGAAGGGTGCAACAATGAATTAATGGAATTCCAAAATCTCTGTAGATGTTCATTGAAATGAAAAATAAATAAATTTATAAAAAAAAGAAAGAGTTGACTGAGCAGCAAGTAACAGTAACCGTGAAAGATAATTCACTCAGATATTATTATATGTAGCTTCTTCCTTGGAATGTACCCATTTTAATTCTACATATGATTCATCAAGTATTGTCTCTAAACTGCATACTGTTAAAATCCTTTTACAGTTAATGGTCTCACCAATGGAAACAATGAATTCTAACAGATTTGAATTTACAACTTTTTAGTTCATAGCTAAACAGTTAATCACTGTAACTCTAAGGTTTTGACATCTCAATTGCAACACCCTTGGTTCCAGAAGTCAGGAAGTCAAAAGACAAGTCACATTGTGAAAGTGCGGTGACAGGGACCTCTCTAGAGCTCTGAAGAGTATCAGTGTCAACTGATACAGAGAATGAGATTTTCAACTACTAGTTATGCATCTACAACTGGACAATGACTAAAAATGATAGAAGAAAGATTGATGCCTTGAGTTTTCCTGCTGGAGAAGAGTAGACTGCCAGAAAAACAAACAGATCTATACAGGAGAGGGTGAAATCAGGCTGTTCCTTCGAGCCGATGATTTTAAAGCTCTCTCTGACATACTTTGGGCACACTTCCAGGCAGAACCAGTCCTTGGAGAAGGACACCATGCTTGGAAGGGTGGAGGGACAGCACAGGAAAGGAAGACCCAGGATAAGATGGATTGACTCAGTGACTGGAGAAATAGGATCAGGTCTGTCAGAAATTATGAGATTGGCTAAGGATAACACAAAGCTGATGTACATAGGGTTGCTATGAGTGCAGGCAACTCACTTGATGACACATAACAATAATTGCAACACTCATTGTGCCAATCCATCTGGTGTAGGGTTTTTGTCTCTTTCACTGACCCTCCACCTTTCCAAGCATGATGTTCTTCTCCAAGGAAGAGCCTCTCTTAATAACATGCCCAGAGAATGTGAGACAAAGCTTTGACATCTTTGTGTGAAAGGAGCACTCTGGATGAACCTTCCCTAATATATGTGTTTATTCTTTTGTCAGTCCGTTAGATATTTAGCACTCTTATTCAGCACAATTCACAAGCCTCTACTTTTCTTCTATCATTTTTAGTTATTGTCCAACTCTCGATGCACAGCAAGTAGTTGAAAAATGTCATACCAAGTCATGTCACTATTAGTCATTGTCTGTCTCTCAGATGTATAGAAATGATTGAAAAGACCATGGCCTGAATCAGGTTCACCTTAGTCCTCAAACTTATATCATTGCTTCTCAGTAATTTGGAGAGGTCCCTGACTCAGACTTTCTCAACGCAATATATATCCTGATGTCTGACTACTGGAACCAAGTGTGTTGATTGTGGGTTCATGTAAGATGAAGTTGACAATCCCAATCTTTTCTCCATCTACCATGTTTCCTTCCATGTACAGGTCTGAGCAGATATTCCAGATTAAAACAGATTAACAAGCAGGACTGATCATCTACTTCTGAAATAGCAGATGTCTGAAAACTCCATGAACAATAAACAGAGAGCCACCATAGCTATAGTATTAGGGGTGAAATGCAGATTGTAAATTAATCCATATGAAGAGAAACAGCTGCAAATATTTTCATTAGAAGCAAATTTTTGTAAAGCATAGAGAAAATGCAATCTACCAGTATAGGTTTATTTAACATGCTTTCACATTATTACAGAGACATTTTGTTCTTTAAGTTGTTTGTTCTAATTGACTAAAATATTATAAGGAAATTGGTGAGCAAGCAATTAACAACTAATTTTATAGATATGTATTGACAGTGTTACTAAATTACAGACTATCTACCAGAGTTCAAGTCCTTGTTTACTAAAGACCAACAAGATTCAAAGACACCTTGTATGTGATCAACATTACTAAATGTTCCCCTACTCTATACACATGGAGAGAAAGAGGATTTGGGAAGGAATATTTATCCAAAGAAAGTTGATATATCAAAAATATCCTGTTTATTTATAATCTGAGTGGGACTGTAATGCTAGAAACTGATGATCTATGATTTATGTTCCTCCAACCTTATAATCATACAGAAATGACATTAGTTAGAGAACAGAGTTCAGGTCTTTTGATCATAGAGTCACTATGAATTGTATTCAACTTGATGACACTTAACCACTGCTAATTGAGGTTAGCGTTGTTATACACAAAGGAACATAATTCTACTTTGTACATCATTCTTTGTCAATTTGCTGTACTGAGGTAATCTTGGTTTGCTGTGATGCTGAACCGTGTGCCATTGGGCTATCAAATACCATAATGGTCTCTCAATGTGGACAGTGTTTGGTGGAGCTCCCAGATGTAAATAAAACAGGTTTGGAAGCAGGAGTGGCATCTACTGTCTAAACCACATGCCTATGGAAAAATCTATGAACTTTGAGAATCAATAACAGTTATAGAAAGGCATTAGATCTTTTGTTCATAGAGTTGCTATGAGTCGTATTTGACTCGACACAATAAAAAACAACTACTACTTGTAAGATGATATTTTAATGAGGAAGACCATATCAGTTGTAATAAATTAAGAAAATCAAGCTTTTATCCAATTGAGTATATGTGTAAGGTTATGAAGCATTCCTCTGAAAAAATATTGGACACTTGAACCTGAAAGAATTAATCTAAATAAAGAAAATGCCTTCTATCCACTAAATTTGATTCAGAGTTCAAGTGACTCGCTGATAAGTAATAAAATAGAAACTATCATTCAAGACCCATAATAAATATTTCAGAGCCTCTTTTGCTACACTAGTCTCTTCTGCTACTCCCATATGTGGCCATATCTGTCTTTTTAATTTTTGCTGGGAGATCAGTGCATAAATGAATTTAGATGGTTAAGGGAAAATAAAACTAAAGGCAGAAGAGCTTTAAACATGTAAATAAAATTATATTTCAGAAAAACAAAACTATACATGTTGGCTATTTAAGGCAGCTATCTCTTGTAAGGCTTTAAATTACTTGACATAATTTCCAAATTGATATAAAATAAGAAAAATTTAAAGAGTTATAATACTTAATAAGCTATTTCTGCTATAGTCATTATTTTTTTAATTATTTTATTTTCATAGTCATATTAACATTTCTCAATATTGTATTTTTTAGTTTAGTCTAACCACTTTAAAACTATGCTTCAGCATATTATAATTTTTAGAATTATCAAATAATGTCTACTATTCTGAAAGCATATTGTTCAGCCAGTCTATATTTTTAATATGCTTTAAGTTTTAGATTAAAATGTTATCGTTAAAATACATTTGTTATCCTATGAATAATTAATTTCTCCCATATAATTGCAGAGAAGTTATAACCCCAGATAAGTTAGTATGTTAATTTAAAATAAAAAGTATAAAAGTGTACATTATGAGTATGAAATCTCATTTGTTTGTATCTATCTCCAGCAAATATTTTAGTAGTGAAATCAGTTATGTTTGCATAATTGGAATCTATTTGCATGTACAAATATGGGTTTCAAGAACCCAATGCAATTAAATTACATAAACACATATGCTAATATAACACAATATCATTCTCATATTCTTCTCTAGATAAAGTATTGAGAATGAATGAGGTCATTATTTCCATAATAATCAAGTCATCTACTTCAAAGTTATTTTTAAAATACATGAACTGTCAATCTTTGCCACTTACACTAGAGACAGTTAAACCAATAAGAAAATTCTGAAAATAATTTTCAACTCTATCTAAGAAAGTAACATACAAATCTACTAAGAAGTTACTAATTTTGGTCTAAATTTGTCACAGCTACATAGCTGCAATCAAGTTGACTGACTAGTGGTAATTTTATGTACAGCAGAGGGGAATGTAGTCTGGTTCTATGTCAACTTCACACTCACTGGCATGTTCAAGTTTATATTGTGGCTATGTTGCCAATTCACCAGTTCATCAGCCCACTAAGATGGGCCATTGCCCTCACTGGCCCCCTACAGGATGTCCTCTTTCAGCAAATGTTTCTTTCTAATGCTAATTCAAAAGCAAATAAGTAGGATACCATTCTATTGTGATCCATGTAGTTCTATTGATTAAATTTCAAAAGTACACCACCAGTCCTTTCTTCCTGTCTAAATGTGGATGCTCTGGTGAAACTCGTCCATTGTAGGTACTTGAAATGTCAGTGACATAGTTTCCCATCATAGCCACACATGAGTTATCTCAAATTAACCATGGACAGTGGACATGTGTCAAGGCTATTCATAAGAACAAGTGTAATCTTCTGGGGGTGGGGGTGGAATGGTAATTCTCTTAAGACATTGAGCCAGTTCTTATAATGAAATCTCACATGACCTCATTCATGCCTTGATTACTTCTAAACAGGGGCTCAAACTAAGTCAGTCACAGTAAGCACAGCAAACGCAGAAAAGACTCAATGGTATAAAATGTGGGTGTACTAGAGGAGGGGAAATGACAAGTCTAAGGCCTAGTACAAGAGCTATGGAGGACGTGCAATAAGTCTTATTAGAATCTTACCACATGACATTAAGTGTTCCCATTAAAGCATTGGAGAGCTACACACTCAAAGCAGTGCTGTTAGCTGCCATCTTTGGGTTGGACACTCTGTTTCAGAATCTCTCTATAAGACATTTGGTTGCTATGCTGCTTCTGTTTTCTAATGGAAAAGAAGAGGGAGACTAAGGTTATGGCAGCATCAATCCATACTTTGCCCCTTTCCAATACACCTGACTTTACAAATTTAGATCTATTCCAGATTTAAGTTGTCATCTGGGACCAAACTAGGAAGAACTGGCTTACAACTCAGGTCCTAAATGCCTGTAGATTCATTACATTCACTGCCATAGAGGTTTTTTTCCTTTATGTACAGAAACCCTTCATTACGTTTCCAAAGCTGTAAATCTTCATAACAGAGGAGACTGCTCATTATTCCTCCCATGGAGCCACTGGTTCGTTTGAACTGTTGACATTTGGGTTAGCTGACCAATACACAACTCACTATTCCGCCTGAGCTTCTTCCTATAAACTAATAATTTCTTTTCAAATTTAAAATACTTGATGAGGATGGAATTACTTAGCGAACAAGACAAGCATAGGCTTAGTTTGCTTACTGATATGCAGTAAACAGATTCACGAATTTTTCATGTGTGAGACTCACATGCAATTGTTCACTACACATTAGTAAGAAACTCAAGTGGGCCTATATTTGTTATTAAAATATTTGTCTCTGGCTGGAAATCAAGGTACTTGCTTTAAGAAAATTCAAGTCTGCTTGTGGAGAAATAGAAACCTATCACTTCCAAAATTATCATTGGTTCATCCTAAAAAGAACAATGAAATGATCACATATAAATGTTTCCATTGAAAATATGGAGTCTGGAAAGTGTGGACCGATAATGAACACTGCCTCGGAACAGGTAAGGGAAAAACTGTCTAAAAGGAATATGTGAATAGGTATTATATGTATGACAAAATAAGAAATACATTGCAAAGTGGACTGAGGGAAGAGCAAGGAAGGGGAATGGAGGAAAATGTGCAACAATGACAGAATGAATGAAAAGTCCACTTTTTGGTAAACTTTCATTAAAATCACAATAATATAAGTTCTACTTTTAAAAAAAGTGGTGAAGAGCAGACATGTGTGTTTAAAGACCAAGGTGTATATGGCCCATGCAATGTTATTTTCAATTGCTTCCTGTAATCTGAAAGATAGCTAATGAATCAGAAAGAACGAAGAAGAATAGATTCCTTTTATTTTGGTGTTGGGGGGAAAAGGAAATGATGGACTCAAAAATAGTTTTCACAGAGAAGTATAAATCAGCAAAGAAACAACTGATGTTTTAGGTGAAAAAGAAATTGGGATATTTGAGCAGAAGTTGAAAGTGGCCAAATGCTATTTGGAGCTTCTTAAATAGATATAGAAATTGACAGCATTGCAAGCAGACAAAACATAGCACCATGTCTGCTGCTGAGTATCAGACAGAGGACCATCATATAAGATATGGCTGTGATGAGCTATACTGTGCGATTATTATAAGACTGTGGTGTTGTCATGTGTGTCATTATTCTTTTTATATTGTTTCTTTTCTTCCTTGTCCATATTTCACCATAAAATTCTATGAGTAGCCATTTTGCCTTTACCCTAGAGTCCAAGTCATGGAGCATAAAAGTAAGGTACATATCATCTAACTGTCCCCTTATGAAAATGTCAAAACATGATGCTGTCTATATCCCTACTCTGACTTATAAATGCATATTATTATCCCAATTATAATTCAGGTGGCCCCTAAAACTATTAAGAACCTTTTTAATAATTGACAGGGTCATGGAGGGCATAGCACAACAGTGACTCATTTTATAAAACATAATCAATGGGGATGATTGTATGAAACAGAGTATGAATGAAGAATAGTGGTGGGGAGCTCTGGGGACCCTAGTGGCAAGAAGCTGCATTGCAATCTCAGATGTGTGCAGTTAGAATTCACCAGATGCTTTGCTGGAGAAGGAGGGACAATCTCCTCTTGTACCAGTCAGATCTGATTTGATGGTACGTACACAAAATACAATAAAATAATTTTTTTTAAAAAAAATGAATACTGTTAAACACAATATATAAAAACTTTGTTAGCAAACCAATATGAAATTTAAAAAATTAAGGATTTGTAGTTAAGTTCTTGTTTAGCTTTAGTTTATTGCAAGAAAAAGCATAAAGCCTTTTCAGTTTTTTCAAAGTACACATACATCAAGGGAAGGAGACTGTGATAAAGAGTTTGATCTGAGTAGGAGTTAGTACAATCATTTCAAAGTGAGAGTAAATTTACATAATGCTAAAGGGCAAGTAGGAGTTATCTGAAGGTGGTAACTTGGGGACTGCCTGGTACAGATCTTTGTATTCTGTGGAATTCTAAAGTTCAATGACCATGAAAGAGGTGGTTTCTAGCTCCATTGCAGAGGCATTCAGGTTTTAAAGTAAAAGTATATACTGAGAGTTGAAGGAAGTCTAGAAGACAGAAACTTTTTGGACCAAATCCTACTTCCCATTCCAAGAGTTCTAAAGTGGCAAACAGAGCCATCTCTTTGAGCTATTATGGCCACGTTTAACTTCTGGCTAGAGTCCTAGATTTTCTATTTTTCTTTGGATTATCTGCTGATCCATAGTGATGGAAATTTCGTGCACGAAAGGGTATTTTGGCTAAGTAGGCACAGATACGGACATCTTCTATTCACCCTCTGAAGGACAGGATCCATTTCTGAATAAGTGCATGTGCATCGTTTCCATCCAGTGAAAGAAATAGCACAAAAGATCTTTTATATCGTTTTACAAGTCCTTATCTTTGATGCTGCCAAACAAAATTGTCCATGTTAGGGCATCTCCAAGGGAAAAGGCAAAGAGCAACTCTGGAATGCACATGGATGCCCAGCCAGCCACCCAGTCATAACAAAGCTCTGTGATTCATGCTGTGAAATGATAAAAAAAAAAGGTAGCTCTCCTTATTACCATATGCCACCTCCCTGTGTTTCTTTTGGAAATAATAAAAACACTGACACTAAAATCAAGGGAAGAAAATGACATTGATGTGCAATGATCAGAGCTCTTGTGGAGTTCTCGTGGCCTCGTGGGTAAATTGTTGTGCTGCCAACCCAAAGCCAGGCTATTCAAATCCATCAGCTACTCTAGTGGAGAAATATGGGCAATACCTTCATCTGCAATATGCTGTTATTGTTGTCGATTCCCTTCAAGTTAAGCACGTCTCATAGCGTCTAAAGCCTTTCTATAACTATCTACATTGATCAAAGCTCATAGAGTTTCTGGAGGCATGTTGTTTAGGAAGTGGAAGCCAGTTCTGCTAGGCTCTGAAAACCTGCGGAAGGGTCAGTCTGCTCAATGGTAATGAATTGTAATGATAATGTACAAGAATCCCAATTGACATGGTTGGCAATGTCTGACGTCACTGCTACAATGATTTTTTTTTTCATTTCTATCAACAATCTAGAAGACACATGCAGCTAAAATTTCTGTCTCTCTCTCTCTCTAGGGGTGTGTGTGTGTGTGTGTGTGTGTGTGTGTGTGCACGCGCGCGCGCGCGCGAGAGCTTGCCAGGACTGGAGGAAAATCTCAACATCATCTATATCTGACAAGCCTGCTATACTATGCTAATGAGGCTTAACAGTTTTAACATCCATCCTTCATGGATCACCTACTTGAGGTTTGTTCCATCATGGAAAAAAAAAGTTTCCGTTTGTGGTAGTGCTGAGTATGAGGACTGCTTGAAATGCAATAATACTTGTCGATCTGTTTAGTGTCATACCTTCGCCAGAATTCTGGGAATGTTTGCCCATATCTTGTGCTTTTCTTAGGAATTAGCAACCTTTCTTTCTGTAATAAAATGAACCAGATCATGCGGTGTGTTCATCAGCATCAGGCTGATAGGTAACAACATAGGAAATCCCAGTGGGTAGCCACACACATATTCCCTTTTTACTTCTAGGCTGGCAAAATTTTCTAAAGCTTGGAACCTACACCAGAAAGAAATTCCTCTCATCTCTCTCCATGGAGCCAATTCACTGATGTGGAAGCTATGTTAAAAGTCCCCGAATGCTGGCTCTGGAAAATACTAAAGCTACCAAAAAGCACGCAGGGAGTTTCTATTCAATCCAAAATAGAGACACATTTATTCAATTGCACCAAGTTTTCCAGCCTTGATTAATGATTGGGTAATTAAAAGTGTTCTCATCCCTTAACACCTAATACTGTGATTTATGGAGACCCTTTTATCACCTCAGCAGCATTAGACCCCCAGTGGATTTTCAACCCTGTTTGAATGTCACTCAGGGAGATTTCACCAGATACCTACACCATTGCCCCATCCCCAGAGAGTTTTATTTCACTGACCTGGAATGCAATCAGTATATTTTCATTGATATATTTTCTAAATGCCTCAAGGTATTCTAAAGCATAGCCAAGATTCAGAACTGCTGTGCAGGAGCCTAAAGCTAATAAGCTGAATCTTAAATGTATTATAGATATGCTGGTATATTGCAATAGCATATAACCTTTATTAGCAGATGGCCAGAGCCTTCTAGAAGAAAATTCCTCTGGTCTATTAGGGACGATATTCCACTCTTTTGCCTAGTGACTTCTGCAGATCTCCAATATTAGGAGCTTCTTGGCATAATGCATATATATAAGGCAGTCTAGCTAAGTGGTTATAAACACAGATTACATATGCAGGTGAATTGGGTTAAAATCTTTATTGTTATTGTTCAGTTACATAGTTGCCTCTAGGTCACAGCAATACCACACTCACAATAATTGATATGTTTAAGTCCACTCGTGTACTTTGAGCATCTTGCAACCAAAGGGCTCATCATCTCCCAGCAAATATTCAACCATGTTTGATTGGAATCCATCTGGTCTTCATTAGCTAATTTTCCAAAGTAGCTCATCAGGCCTTTTCTTCTCAGTCTGCCTGAATCTGGATTCACCATTCAAATACTTATACTGATATTTGAAATATTGGTGGCATAGTTTTCAGCAACATCTGAGCTATCACAGGGCAGGAAACTCACCAACAAGCATTCTCTGCTATTCAGGGGTGTAAACTTGGTCCAGTTACATAAAAATTCTATTGAAAGAATTTGTTTATGAAAATAATGTACTTGTATTTTGTAAATAAACTAGTAGAATATTTTAAAAAATTCTTTTCCACAACCTTCCTCTCTATGAGGTAGCAATATTAATTTCCAGTGAAGGATAAAGTGTCTCATTATATGTGAAGCACATTATCAATGCCCGCCTCCTGGGAAATAATAAGCAAGTATAGATTATCACTATCAAGAAGCTGAGCTGCAATCTGGAAGACACATGGTTCCAAACCACCAGTGACTTCTTGGGAAAAGGATACACAATCTCTTATTGTGTAACTAACTGCCTTTGATAACCCATTGTAGGATAAGCTATGGGCTGGTTCCAACAACATCCCGAAATTAAGGAGAAAATTTGGTGGTGTAGAGATAAGGAGTTATGCTGCTAACTCAAATGCCATTCCTATCTGGTGATTCAGATCCAACAACAGCTTCATGAAAAACAGTTGGTCAATCTCATCTTATGCTATTTACAGCCCCACACACTCTATAGAGGGTCAGCTATGAGTCAGTTCCAACTTAACAGCAAGGAGAATGACATTGCTAAGTTGTCATTAAGAAACAAATAAGGGGAAAAAAAGAAACAAATAAGGATGCACAAAAACACAGTCTTAAAAATGATCTGTGCAAGAAAAGGATTCCAGGCATAGAGAGTTAGCGTTGGTGTCTCTTCTGGGATGGCGAAACCTCATCTTATAAAACGTGGGTGTGTTATTAAAAGAAGTAAGTCAATGTCTGATAAATTAGAGAGTCAGAGAACAAGAATGTGACCCTCAGGGAGATTGGAATAGGTACAGCAACAATGGATATAAGCACAGTGGAATTGTGAGGATGGTGCAGGATCAGGCAGTATTTCAATTCTGTTATAGACAAGGTTTCTATGAGTTAGAGTCAACTGGATGGCACTTAAAGTAAGAACAATGCCAGTCAACCATTTGGTGATTTCTACAATTCTTCGAATTCTACATTAGAGTTCAGTAACATGAACATTATCTTTCATCAAAAAGACTGTGTTTTTTTTTTTGTATGAACTTGCAAATGTGGGATCACTTATAATGATGTGTTTACTGACAACATTGCTATAATACTATGAAAACTATAGTTTGCAAAACAACACTGAATTCCCAAATACTTTGTCTAGTTCTAGAGCATTTATGGTGATATTTGTCATGTAAACATTACATAAACCTGAAATTTAAATTTCCATTTGTACAATAACATGGATAGCATGACATAATTCAAAGTGTTCTAGTTTTTTTAAAAGCCATAAGTATGAGTTTAACTTAAGAAGTTACTTCATTGTTTCAGAGAATATCATTTGGAAAATATTTTGGTACATACTATCAATACAGCTAAGGCTTGTATTCCACTGACTATAATTAGCATTTTACTTTTAATCTTGTGTGCATATTTTCCCCAGAAAGTCAGAATAAAGATTTGACTTACGCAGAGATCTTTTCCTGCTGTCTAAAGTTAGAATGGCAGCCCTTCCTGCCAGTTGCTAAAGGTGAATAGAAACTCCCATGGTTAAATTTTAGGTAATTCACCCAGAGAACAGTGGCTTAAGGTGTTAAGACCTTCCTCCTTCTCAATACATGTGTTTTTCCTTTACAACAAGAATTTCAAACTTTGCAAAGGTTCAGATGTGAACACTTTACACTTTGGGGATTATAATGTCTGTACCATAATTACTGGAGTCAACCTCAAAAGCTTGAAAACAGACATTGACAATAAGAAAACAAATGAATGTGGCTAGGTTCCAACAAAGCCTTATTGACCAAAATAGAATGCAGGCCAGATTTGACCAGAAAGCAGTAATTTACCAGCCCTTAAAGACTTTTCTTACATATATCTCATTATGCTTGGTTTTCCACCTGCTTCTTCCAAACAGAATCTGCTTTCAAGAGACCATTTGTCTTGAGTTCGATCTAACTCATGACAACTCTATATTCAGCTTAACGTTGTAAGTCTTTATGAGAAGATCCTACCTCATTTCTTCTCTCAAAGCAGCCAGAGGATTCTACCAACCTTAAACCATGAGTGCTAGATGGTCATTCTGTCTTTGATCTAGTGGCTAACCTCTCTGTCCTCTATTGCCAATGGGTTGGCTTTGATAAATACATAATACACAGACAAATCTATACATAATAATGCTTGGTAAATCTACTTGTAATAATGTTTGGTATTAATTTCTTGTTGATTTTGTCAACAATCTCAATCTCTTCACCATCCATCAGGATGCTGCCAATTGGTCCAGTGGTGAGAATCTTTGTTTTCTTGATGTTCAGCTTCAACACATATTGAAGGCTGCAGTTCTTGATTTTCTGCATCAAGCGCCTCAGGTCCTCCACAGTTTCACCAAACAAGGTTGTATCATCTACATAACATAGATTGTTAATGAATCTTCCTCTAACCCTGATGCCCCATTTCTCCTCATACAGCCTGAATGATCTGTTCTGCTCATAGATTTTGAGCCATGCAGTGTCTCCTTGCTCTGTTCTGACAACTGCCTCCTAGACCAAGTATAGGTTTCGTATAAGCACAAACAAATGTACTGTGATTCCCATTCTTTTTCTTTTTCTCTTCTAGTTTATTTACAAAATTTGAATACATTATTTTCAAGAACAAATTGTTTCTATTTCCCTCACTCCCTTACCCATCAAATTGTACAACCAGATGATTAATTCCCCCTCCCCCTGAATATCCTTATCCCTCTGCTTTCACCCCTTTTGGATCCTTATACTCATCCTACAATAATGGTTTTATGCAATATTTATCCTTGTGGGACTGAGTTAGTTCACAAAGCATAATGCTTTCCAGTCCCTCCCAAGTTAGGTAATAAATTACAAAATCATTGCTCCTGTTTGCTGCATAGTATTCCATTGTGAGAATGTGACATAATTTCTCAACACATTCATTTGTGGTTGGACATTTGGGCTGTTTCCACGTTATTGTGATGCTGAATAATGCTGCTATGAACATTGGTGTACAAATCTCCGTTTGTGTCTTAGTTCTCATTTTTTCAGGAATAAACAGTGGAATAGCTTGGTCATATAGAATTTCTATGTTCAGCTTTTTGAGGAAGTGCCAAACTGTCTTCCAGAATGGCTGTACCATTTTACAATCCCACCAACAATGTATTGGTAAGTTCCTTTCTTGCCACCTCCTCTCCAACATTTATTACCTGCTACCCTGTAAACTTTGCCACAGTTACTGAAGTGAGATGATACCTCATTTTGGTTTTGATTTGCATCTCTATTATTCCCAGTGATTGGGATTCCCATTCTTCTTGGAGTGAGCCACAGTTTGTTGAGATCCACACAACCAAATGCCTTTGCATAGTTAATGAAACAAAGATATTCCTCTGATACTCCCTGCTTCCAGTCAAGATCCATCAAACATTAGCTATAATATCCCTATTACCATGGGCTCATCTAAACTCAGTCTGCACATCTGGCAGTTCTCTTTTGGCATGCAGCTCCGCAGCTCCAGTAATTTTTGGATGATTTTCAGCAGAATTTTCCTTGCATGTGATATTAATGATACTGTTTGATAGTTCCTGCACTCTGCCGGTTCACATTTCTTTGGAATTAGAACAAACATAGATCCCATCAACAAACGAATGGCTAGAGAAGCTGTGGTATATTCGCACAATGGAATACTATGCTGCATTAAAAAACAAGGAACTCATGCAATATTATTCAAAATGGTTGACTCTGGAGAACATTATGCTGAGTGAAATATCCCAGTCACAAAAGGACAAATATTACATGATGCCACTGTTGTAGAATGGGACTGTCCTTGGGGTTGGGGAGAGACTGAGTAAGATGGGTTCAATAATGTATACTGCACTGAAACAGAGGAGGGAGAAAACTGTTTAAAAGAGATATATAACTAGGTATTTCTGTCATCACAGGAGACTAGAACGAGGGCTACATGATGGAGGGGACCTGGAGGAGGGTTTGTAAAACAATGAAAGAATCTTTTCTTTTACTTTTCCATAATTTTTGGACTCATGTACTTATAACTTGTTAGTCAAATTTGTGTCTTCTAGGTTGCAATACCCCCATGATACATCTTCAAGGATATGAACATGTACGGCCAAGCACAATCAATAAGAGTGCATCTAAATTCCAAAATCAATCTCCATAATAGTCTATGTGTTTCCTACTGCCAAAGGGGCCCTTTAGAGTAGTGAGAGAAGATCTTCACCCTGAAACCCACTGCGTCCCTTTTCAGCAGGAAGTAGCTAAGAGAATACGCCATCCCCTTTTCCTTATGACTCAGGGTGAAGTCTCTCTCAGGGAGGAGTGATAGGGAATGGCAAAGGACACAATGACAAAGAAGATTAATCAGAACTGGCTTTGACAAGCACTGTGGCATTTGGACAAGAACAAACTGGGAGGAGGGTAGAGAGAATAGTGCAACAATGAATGAATGGAAACCCAAAATCTCTGTAAATGTTTACGAAAATTAATAAAATATAATTATAGGGAAAAAAAAGAACAAACATAGATATCCTTCAGTCAGTTGGTGATGGTACCAGTAGCCAGAAAATCAAGAGATGAATGGCATTGGGAAAGTCAGCTGTCAGGGACCTCTCCAAAGTACTGAAGAGCAACCATGTTAGTCTGGAGATGAAGGTGTGCCTGATCTAGGCCATTGTCCTTACAATTGCTTGTTATGCATCAGAGAGCTGGACAATGACTAGGGATGATAGAAAGAGAATGATGATTTTGATCTGCGGTGCGGGAGCAGAGTGTTGAATATACCATGGACTGCTAGGAGAACAGTTTCATCCTAGAGACGGTGAAGCCAGCCTTCTCTTTGGAGACAAGGATTCTGAAGCTTCATCTGACATACTTTGGACATATACCAGTCCTTAGAGAGGGACATCATACTTGGAAGGGTGGAGGGACAGCGAAAGGGAGGGAGACCATTGATGAGATGGATTTATACAGTGACTGGGGTAATGAGGGTAGATATGTCAGAGACAATAAAGTTGGCACAGGAGAGAGCAGGTTTCAGGGCTGTTGTACATAGGGTCACTATGAATTGCAAGTAATTCACATAACACCACCACCACCAACTTATTCCTTAAAGAGAACAAATAATTCCTGGCACAATAATCATTAAAGGTTGTGCTTAAAAAAAAAGTTGTGCTTACTGAACACATATAGTGGATCATCTGCTCTATTCTACTTTTTCATTCTTCATTAGTTCTTTTCTAACATGCTGTGCAATTTACTTTTTTCTGTAATTTTTATTAATGATATTTTTTTCATAATTGTTACATTTTGTTGGATCAGCTTTTTTGGGAATGGGAATAAATATGGATCTCTTCCACTCAGCTGGCCAGGTAGTTAGCTGTCCTCCAGATTTCTTGACACAACCTGGAGAGCATGTTCAGGGTTACCTGTTTGTTGAAATATGTCAATTAGTAGTTCATCAATTCCTGGAGTCTTACTTTTTGCCAATTCCGTCAGAGCAGCTTGAACTTCCTTCTTAATTACCACTGGTTATTGATCACATACTACTTCCTGAAATTGTTCTGTGTCTGTCAAGTCTTTTTAGCACAGTTACTTCATTTATCCCTTCCATGTTCTCTTTATGCTTCCTAGATCTTTCAAGATGTTATGCGTAGCATCTTTAAGTATCTAATTCAAGGCTTGAATTTGTTCATCAGTTCCTTTAGCTTAAGGAGAAATGCCACGTGAATTTTTCCGCTTTCATTTTCCCACCCTAGCTCTTTGTACATTTCATTATAACACGTCACAATGTCTGTGTGAGTTGCCCTTTGAAATTTTCTGTTCAACTCTTTAACTTAGTCATGTCTTCCCTTTGTTTTGGCTTCTTGATATTCCAGTACAAGATTCATAGACTCTTTCATTATCCATTTTGGATGTGGATACAGAAGGTAGCCTAGTGGCAAGGATATGTGCTGCAATCCCAAAAGTGCATGGTTTGAACCCACCAGCTGCTTCACAGGAGAAGGATGGGCAATCTCCTCCAATGCAATTAACTGCCTTCGAAAACCTGCTTGAGGGTCAGCTATGGGTTAGATCTGGATAGACAGTACACAACAACAATAATGTAACATGCCAGCAAAATAATGCTAATGATTATCCAAAAATGACTAGAAAGGTACATTGACATAGAGTTGCCAGGAATAGAAGCTGGGTTTGGAAGATACCATAGCACTAGGGATGTCCTTGCCAATGTCAAATGAGTCTTGGCCGAAAGCAGAGATCCCCAGAAGGATGTAAATTTTTATCTTTTATCCACTATGCAAAGACATTTGGCCGTGTGGATCACAATAAATTGTGTCTAGATTTGAGAAAAACGGGAATCCCAGAACACTTGATTATGCTCTTGTGAAATCTATACCTAGGCCAACAAACTGTTGTCTAACAGAGCAAGGGGACACTGCACAGTTCAAAATCAGAAAAGGAGCTCATCATGGATGTGTCCTTTCTTCATAGTTTTTCACTGTATATATGGAACAGATTATTCGAGAGGCTAGACTTTTTACAAAAGAATGTGGCATAAGAATTGGAATAAGACTCATAAAAACCTGTATTATGTAGATGACACAACCTTGCTCAGTGAAACGGAAAAGGACTTGAAACACTCATTACAGAAGATCAACCTTCAATATGGATTGCATCACAATAGCGTGAAAAGCAATATCACTACTGGTCCAACAGGCAACATAATTATAGATGAAGAAAGGATTGAAGCTGTTAACAATTTAATCTTTCTCAGATCCATAATCAACAGCCTTAGCACTAGCAGTCAGGAAATTAAAAGACGAGTTGCATTGGGGAAGCTGCAGTTAAAGACCTCTCTAGACTGCTAAAGAGCAACAATGTCAGTCTAAAAACTAAAAAGAGTGCCTTATCCAAGCCATGATCTTCTCAATTGTTTACTATGCATCTGAAAACTAGACAATGACTAAAGATGACAGAAGAAGAACTAATGTCTTTGAGCTGTGGTGCCAGAGAAGAATATTGTACATAAAATATCCCTACAAGAGAATAAAGAGATCCATCCTGGATAGAGTGAAGCCAAGTTGCTCCCTGGAGGCAAGAATTTTGAAATCTGACTCACATACTTTGTATATATTGTCAGGAGAAGGCAGTCCTTGGAGAAGGACATAATGCTTGAAATGTCAGTGTAAGAGAGAAAGACCCTAGATGAGATGGATTGACACAATGACTGTCAATGGGGACAGGTGTGTCAGACTTGGTGATTGGCTCAGAATAGGGCAAGGTTCAGTGTTGTTGTTCATAGGATCACTATGAGTACATACAATGGCACATACAAAAAGATTAATTATTCTTCAATATGGGCTGTCTCATTATCTATATTAAAGTATTCTAAATGATAATGTATAGAGGAGTTGCATGATCAATATTAACTTGATACATTAATATACATTGAATGAAACAAATATGTGTGAGGATGTCATTAAAACTGTGTAGACTAGTGCAAATAACCACTCTCTATCTTATCCTTTATCAAGCCAAGGTACAGAGTCAAGAAAAGCATAATATCCATAGATTCTGAATGGAGCAACACTTTAATCACATAAAGAAGAGATAGAGCAAGGTCAGCTTCAGCAGTAGGCAAAGGTCCCCCATAAACAGTAGGTCATTCTTGGAAGTCCTGGTGTTCTGCACATGTCCTTCTTGTTTTGTCATGGAGAGGTCCCTCTTTGCCACACTATAAATAAATACAGAATTGATGGTATCCAGGCGGGTACTGTACCTCATGCCCATACGAATAGATCAGAGAAAGAAAGTTTACCTATATCCTGAACAGGAGTCAAGATTCCCCAACAACAAGAAGTTTAAGTAGAGTTCAGGTTCCAGCCTCTGTTACCAAGGCATGTTCTGGGATAAGGACATTGAATTGAGCAGCCCAGGTGAGGCTCAGGGACTGTGACAGATTGTCCTACTACATGTTCACACACTGCTTACCAGGGTCCTCTGGCTTGAGTTGTAGGGTACAGTCTATACTCTGTGATCTTCATTCATACTCTTGATTCTTGCATGTTAGCAGTTAATGTCATTAGGAAATAGGTAGAAATTATTATTATAATTATTATTCAACATTAACTTTAACCTAGTACAGCAATTTTTGCAGTGCCTGTCAGTCTCCTGTGTCTGCTTACTGCATCTCCTGCTGACCAGCACCGAGCACAAGAATTAGTTTCAATGCAGCTAAAGCCAGGAAGGAACTCAGAGATATCACATTAATCTTGAACCTTGTCATTTTGAACATTGAGATTCAAAAACTTATTCAGAATTGACAGATTAGAAAGGCCCAATTAAGTGGAAACATGGCATTATTATATATTGCTATTGTCGCTTGTTAAGAGTCATCACATCAGTTCTGACTTCTAGTGACCCAGTGTATAAGAGAACAGAAAGTTTTCATGGTCCTGCACCTCCTCATGATCATTACTACGTGAGAGCACATTGTTTCTTCATATAGAGATGTAATCCATACTGAAGACAGTAAGTAGTCTTTGACCTCTGTCAGTAAGTGCTTCACATTGCTTCACATCTCAAATGACAAGCCCTGGCATGTGCCTATTCCCCTCAGCCTGTAGCATGGTGCCTGGTATGTTTTAAGTTCTCAGTTCATTTTCATGGAAAGAATGAATATGACAGCTCTTCAATGATTTAAACACACCGTAACAGTCTTTTATAATTACTTACCAAGGATACAGCAGATTGCAATTTAAAAGTAAAATAGATGCTTTTTCAGACAATGCCCAGTCAAGCAAAATAAGCACTAACAGAAGACTTTCAGAAAGATCCCCTAGAAGACTGAAATAAAAACTGGATTAAAACATGAATTTTAAAATTTAGAGCTGGAATGCTGTAAAATAAAACCTACAATCTACTTTAAAAACTATTCTTCATAGATCATAGTCTAATTTAATCAGGAGTAGCTAATTCAGAACTACAAAACCAACAATGAACAGAACAAAAATAAACTGATAGTGGTAACATTATTCCTTATAGGAAAAGTGAAAAAAAACGGTTTGTACTAAACATGATAGATAGAATCCTTAACTTTTAAACAAATTTGTAACCAATTTAAAAAAATAAACTTTAAAAATAAAATATAAAAATGCAATTGTATTAAAAGATTCAAACACTCAATATATTTAGCACTTTTGAATTCCATTTTGTACAAAGACTACACTGAAAATAACCTTAATATAAAAGTAATTTTAATCTTCCCAGTTTTAAAATATGACACTAATATTTTGATCATACAGGCAAAAGTATTATCGTTCATGCTTGATACTCTTTTGCCAAACATTCTATCATTTAAGAACTTGCTGATGTAGGTCGCTATGAGTAGTCTATGACTCGACGGCACTTAAAAACATAGAGAGAGACCGGTTGGCCTAGTGGACAGAAAGTGATGCTACCAAGCTAAAGGTGGGTGACTCTAGTTCGCGGTCCTTAGGCCTGATTTTAATTGTTTTTGGACAAACATTCTTCTAGGTCCTATTGCCCTGGTGTGTCCACTTGCTGTACAGAGCTAACTTGTGGTTGCTGTGAAGCTGAACACTGTGACACTGATGTGTCAAATGTGGTAACAGTTACCCATGGTGGATAGTATTTGGTGGAGTTCCCAGATTGAAACAAGCTTGGAAGGAGGAGTAGCATCCACTTTCGCAAGTAGCTTGCCTCCGAAAACCCTATGAACCTGGCGAGAGGATGAAAGTTATGCAAGTGTTGAAGACTTTCCTTCATCGGGTCACTATGAGTTGCCGACGACTCAATGGCACTTAACAACAACAACAATAATATGGACTAAAATTTATCAAGAATGTTTACTAATTTGCTATTTGTATGAAAACGAAAAACAATCCAAAAGTTCAAACACAAATTGATGACAAATCTCCAAATTAGTTGTTGTTTTTGTTATGTGCCGTCAAGTTGCCTGTAACTCATAGAGACCGTATGTACAACAGCCCTAAATCTGCTCTATCCTGTGCCAATCTCACTGTCTCTGACACACCTACTCCCATTTCCCCAGTCACTGAATCAATCCCCCTCATAGAGGGTCTTTCTCTCCTGTGCTGTTCCTCCACCTTCCCAAACATGACCTCCTTCTCCAAGAACTGGTCCCTCCTTGCGACACGTACAAAGTATGTCAGACAAAGCTTCAGAATCCTTGCTTCCAAGGTGCGGCCTGGGTTAACCCTCTCCGGGATGAACCTGTTCATTTTCTTAGCAGTCCATGGTGTATATTCAATACTTTTTTCCAGTAACACAGCTCAAAGGGATCAATTCTTCTATCCTCCCTTGTCATTGTCCAGCTCTCTGATGCAGAGCAAGTGATTGCAAAGACCACAGCCTGTATTAGGAGCACCTTCGTCTCCAGACAGACCTCATTGCTCTTCAGTACTTTGGAGAGGTCTCTAACAGTAGACTTTACCATTGCTATACGTCTTTTAATTTTCTGGTTGCTGGTGCCAAGAGTGTTGACTGTGGAGCCAAGCAAACTAAAGCTGTTAACAATCTTAATCTATTCACCATCCATCTTGATGCTACCAATTGATGTTATACCAATTGATGTATTTCAACTAACAGATGCTGTCCTAGATGTGCTCACCAAGTTGCATCAAGAAATCTGCAGGGCAAGCACTTGGCCAGCTGACTGGAAGAGATCTGTATTTGTTCCCATTCCAAAGAAAGGTGATCCAACAGAGTGTGGAAATTATTGAACAATATAATTGATATCTCATGTAAGCAAGATTCTGCTGAAGATTATCCAAAAATAATTGGAACAACACATCAACAGAGAATTTCTAGAAGTGCAAGCTGGCTTTAAAAGGGGTCGTGGCAGTAGGGATATTGTAGCTAAGGTTACATGGATCTTGGCTGAAAGCAGGGAGCACCTGAGGAATGCCTATCTGTGTTTCATTGATATGCAAAGGCGTTTGACTATTTGGATCACAACAAACTGTGACTGACTCTGAGAAGAATGGGAATTCCAGAACACTTGATCGTGCTGATGCAAAAACCTATACTTGGATCAGAATACACTTGTCAAAACAGAGCAAGGAAACACTGCATGGTTCAAAATTGGGAAGGGTGTACACCAGGGATGTGTCGAGCTCCATACCTCTTCAAACTATATGCAGAACGGATTATCCAGGAAGCTAGGCTCTATGAGGAGAAGTGTGGCATCACAATTGGAGGAAGATTCATCAACAGTCTGTGTTATACAGATGACACAACCCTGCTTGCTGAAACTGAGGAGGACCTGAAGTGCTTGTTGCAGAAGGTCAAGGACTAAACCCTTCAATATGGATTGAGGTTCAATATCAAGAACACAAATCATTACACAATCATTTTTGAGAATAGTTAAGGACTGAAAGAATCTTGAGCAAAAATGTAGATTCTTAGCAGCTTGTATAATGTTCTTATTTACACATGCTTAAATACAAACAAATATCTACCTATGCAAATATTTGCTTATACTTTAATGGAGGAAAACATAGTATTAATTGTTACCTTTGCGTTGTGGATTTAGTCTCTTCTTTCATCTTTGTGTGTGTGTCTATTGTGCAATGGTTTTGCCAGCAGAATGAAATTATTCCAGTCTCGTGCACCTATGTCTAGGCTTTCAGGCATTTCCTCAAACTCTGTCCTCAAGTTAATCTAAAAATATGAAGGATGTTTGTCCAAGCAGATTGAGATCTGCGTTGTGCATACAAAGGTAGGAAAAGGTGGAAATAAGCTGAATCCAAATGCGTTTGTGGGAAAGCGATAAATTGTTGCATGAAACATGCCTTCAAAGTTAATTTGGTAATTATTAACCTAAAGTAGCGAAAGGTCAAGGTTGCATAGTTTTAGAGATAAAGCTTGAAAGACCCATTAAATGGAAATGAACACAGGAAGTCTCAGAGTGAACACACCAGTCTCTGGTCCCGATAACTGAAAAGGTCATCTTCTGAGCATTTTAACTTATGTTCTTCCTTGCCTTGTTCACCATTCACCAAAAGCAAGTAGAAAAGGAGAATTTAAAGTAAAGAGGTTTTACATTGACTGACATATCCTGGGTCTGTTTAGTAAACACTTTCAGTTTTAAAAACCAAAGAAACAAAAGGTAGAACAAGTGAGATTGTGAGGCTGACTGGATAGGTAGGTGCTATTGAAGCCCAAGTCAACTCCTCTGGATAACTGTAAGTTATATTGCCAATATGAAAATCAAAATGAATATAACAAGCAAAACCAAAATATTGTCTTATTGTACATAGGACATTTTGAGATAATAAATTACAAATATGGTTTTATTTGGGTTAAAAGTGTCCCTACAAAAGAAAGAATCACTGGCTGATTCAGTTAATACACTAGGATCCTACCCAAAAGGTTGGAGGTTTCTATCACTCAAGCATATCTCAGAAAAGGTTGAATAACTGACTTAAAAAAAAAATAAACAAATGCCACTGAAAACCCTGGGGAGCTAAGTTCTATTTCAACACACAGAAGGGCATCATGAGTAGAAATAGTCTCTCACCAGTAACAAGTATATATAGTTAGCTAAAAACTACCAGGAAATTAGTCTGGAAGAGATATTAAAGAAATTATAAGTGCAATGGAAGATTCTGTATCAAAATGACCACTGAAATAAAGAGTGAACATGAATAGAGATAAAAGGGGAAAGAAGAAAAAAGAGCCCTGGATGTCTGCATTGTAAATTAATAGGTCAAGATCCAGGGAAGTAGCATCGAATTCTAAGAACTTGTTGAGTCAAAAGCTGAGGAAAAGAATTTTAGGGGAGAAAAAGAATTTGGGGGGGGGGAAGAGAAGGCATTGAGGAAAAAGTAAATATAAAATTAAGAGGGATATTTTGGAAAAGCAATGATAGCCTATGTAAGAGAAATAGCTCAAGTTTGTTGAGAGGCGAATCAAGATAGCTTTATGACAGTTTATGGAAAATATCTGAAAACCACACATACTAAAAAGAACAAATAAATATATATCTTTAAATCAAGTATTATCCAGGTCTCAGTGTTGGTAAATGAGGAACATTAAAATGCCAAGGAGGTTACATGTTATATAACAGGAATGTGTTTTGGAAACAAACTGTATTTGAATACTGAGTTGGGTGACCAGGGGTATATAATTTCTTGGAACTCCAGATTCCTTTTCATAAAATGGGAAAAGATATACTCCGGTCAGGGAACCCTGGTGACATAATATGTAGCAAGTTGCACTGCTAAGCCAAAGGCCACTTGGTGACATTGGTTTAAATCCACCAGTGACTCCACAAAAGAGAGAGGGACAGTCTCCTCCAGTAAAGATTTACAGCCTTGGAAACTACGAATTGCAACTGACTTGGAGGCAATGAGTTTGAGTCTGATGTTCCTTTCAGAAGGATGGGACAGTGACTCAATGCTTAAGCACTGCAGTGATGAGTGGAAGATTAATAGGTTGAACCTAGCTCAGACAACAGGAGAAACGATATGACAGTTGTTGCTGTTACGTGCCATCCAGTCAGTTCTGACTCATAACCACCCCATGTCCAACACAGTCAAACAGAGCCCATCCTACAGCACCCTCACAATCCTTGTGGTGTCTGAGCACAGCCACTGTGGCAATTCACCTTGCTGAGGGACTTCCTCTTTTTACTGGCCATCTTCTTTCCTAAGCACAATGTCCTTTTCCTGAGACTGACATCTCCTGATACATATCCAAACTATGAGAGAAGAAATGTCCATTCTCATTTTCAAGAAGCATTCTGGCTGTACTTCTTCATAAATATTTGTTCATTTTTCTGGCAATCCAGTGTATGTTGATTATAATTTGCCAACATTCTAATTCAAAGCATCACTTCCTCTTCAATCGTCCTTATCCATTTTCAAGGTTTGGTTTGGTTGTTTTTTGTTTGGGTTTTTTTCTTTTTTCCATGTACACCGGGATTTAAAATATCATAACATCTTGAATCAGGAACACTTTAGTTCTCGTGGCGGCAAAGTGAAATATTAGAATTTTTAGCGCTTTTTAAGGAAAGATTTTGTGGATTTCTTTGGTATAGTTTTTCTCCTGTTGTTTGATTTTCTGGCAGCAGCAGATTTGCCTAGTGCATCCGTTGATTTCTTGGCCATTGCTTCCATGGTCAATGATTGTGTGTTCTAATAAAATATAATTGTTTTCAATTTCAATGTTTCTCTATTTTTTTCATGATGTTGTTGATTGGCTTAGTTGTGAAGATTTCTGGGTTTTGTAATCTTTATTGAAGCATAATCCTTCCTGATGGCTGTAAGTGCTTCAAATATTTGTTTTCAGCAAACAAAACTGTGCCATCTCCCTGATGAAGACTGGAAAAGCTACATTTTTCTTCAAAAATCCAGTGTCTCAGATTATTTGCTAAAGATTCAGATTGAATAATTATGGTTAGAAGGTTAAATCCTGAAGCACATTTTTCTTTTAGAACAGGCACTATCTTCCTGGATAGAACTGCTTAAAAGGAATATATAATTAGGTATTATTTGCATGACAACAGTCCAGAATAAGAGCTGCATAGTAAAGTAGGCTGGAGGGAGGAGATTGTACAATAATTGGAGTTTTTTTTTTCAAAGAGAAATATGAACTGGGGTGGGGGTTGGGCAGGAAGAAAAATGTGCAACAATGAATGAATGGAAATCCAAGTTCTCTATAAACTTTCATTAAAATCTAAAAAACCCCCAAAAACAAACAAACAAAAAAACCCCATACACAAAAACCTGTTTTTGTCTATATATAGAAGTTCTGCATGAGCAAAATGAAGTTGATGGAATTATCATTTTTTACATTATCCATAAATTGTATCAAACCACACATTCATTCAGCTATGCCGTTGCCTAGATGTTGAGTGAAATATCTCAGTCACAAAGGGACAAATGCTTTGGTGCCACTGTTGTAGAAAGAGGCTGACATCAGGGTGGGGGTGTTGTTGTTGTTGTTGTTGTTGTTATGTGCCGTTGAGTCGTTTGCGACTCATAGCGACCCTATGTACAACAGCCCTAAACTCTGCTCTGTCCTGTGCCCATTTTTCAATTGGATTATTCTCCTTTATCTTGTTGTGGTGCTCGAGTATTTTATAAATTCTAAATATAAGTCCCTTGTCTGACATGTCATTACCAAAAACTTTTTCCCAG
>NW_006400006.1:387258-393180 GCF_000299155.1 Elephantulus edwardii
AAATGCCTTTGCAACAGGGTAAAAAGGGAAGCCACAGACTGGGAAAAATATTTGATAAGAATATGTCAGGTAAGTGACTTATATCTATAATTATAAAATACTTAAGCACCACAACAAGATAAAGGTAAACAACCCAATTTAAAAAGTGGGCACAGGATATGAACAGACACTTCACCAAAGAAGACATTCAGGTGGTGAACAAATAAGTGAAGAAATGTTCAAAATCCCTAGCTCTAAGGGAGAGGCAAATCAAAACAGCTATGAGATATCATCTCATGCCAGTAAGAATAGAAAAATTTAACGGAATAGTAAACATTAAATGCTGGCTAAGTTGTGGAGAAACTGGAACCCTTATTCACTGCTGGTGGAAGTGTAAAATGGTGCAACCACTATAGAAGGCAGCATGACACTTTCTCAAAAAGTTGCAAATAGAAATACCATTTGACCCAGCAATCCCAATACTGGGAATATACCCTAAAGAAACCAGAACTACCACCCAAACAGATATATGCAGACCCATGTTTATTGTGGTTTTGTTCACAATAGCAAAGAGTTGAAAACAACCCAAGTGCCCATCAACAAACTAATGGATAGAGAAGCTCCAGTATATTCACACAATGGAGTACTATGTTGCATTTAAAAACAAGGAACTCATCAAATATTATACAAAATAGGTGACCCTGAAGGACATTATGCTGAGTGAAATATCTCAGTCACTAAAGGACAAATATTGCATACTGCCACTATTGTAAAACAAGACAGACATCGGGGTTGAGGGGAGACTGAGAAAGAGGGGATAAATAATGTATACTACATTGAAACAGATGAGGGAGAGAATTATTTAAAAGGGATATATGATTAGATATTATTGTCATGACAGTTGTCCAAAGTGAAGGCTGTATAGTGGAGTGGACTTGGCGGGAGGGATTGTATAACAATGAAAGAATTTTTCTTTTACTTTTTCAAAGAGAAGAGCGAATTGGGGATGGGGGAAGGTTGGGCAGGGAGAAAAGTGCAATAATGCATGAATGGAAATCCAGAGTCTCTGTAAACTTTCATTAAAATTAAAACAAAATAAAAATAAAAGAAAAAGAATTAATTGACACAGTAACTAAAGTAATGGGAGTACATATGTCAGAGTCAGTGAGACTGGCTCAGGATAGGGCAGGCTGCAGAGCTGTACGTAGGGTCATTGAAACAAATTACGGGCAACTGCAATGGCACATAACAACAGCAACACATAGCTTGTCAAGGCATCTCTATTACATCTTTAATTTGTAGTATAGTGCTTGTGGTATTTAAACTTTCTAGTAGATCTTCAAGGTAAAATCTGTCTCTTCATTGAAGGAACAATGTAAGAAGAGGAATCATGAATATGATTAGGAAACAGTATGTCTCACCAATAAATAGCTTCCGTGAACCTCTTTGGTCATATTACCATTTCAAAACATTTTGAGTAAATTTTCTATGGAAAAAAAATCTAATCAAAAGTGAGGAAGTGCTGAATAGAATGTATGATTCTCTTAGAATCTGTATCTCATGGATACATAGAAACTTGATGGATCCCTGGAACTTTAAACAAGTTTAAACTACATCCTGGTCTACTCAAATTCAAATAATAATTTCAGATTAACTAGCTAAGAAAGAATACTTTTTGAAAATGATTCTTTTTTAGAACTATCTAAATTAAGTAAAAGAACAATTAAAAATTGAATAGGAAACTTAATGAGTTAGTTTATAGTAATGGGAGATGAATAAATGAGTAAAGAAGAATGAGAATGGTTATATGATTTGAAGAATGTCACTGAATTTTACGTGTAAAAATGTTTAGTTGGTAGATGTTTTGCTGTATATATTATCAATATTAGAAAATAAATTATATTTTTATTGTGTTTCATTTATGTACATTTGAGGTGGGTTTTTTCCCCCCCACTTCCTTTCTTCCCTCCAAGCACCAAACTTTTCAATTTCATGATTGCCTACTCTCCCACTTGCAGACCCTTCCCTCTTTGTATATTTTTACATATATCACTGGTTAATCTTCTGTTTTTGCAGTAAATTGTATTTTTTAAAGATGTGTGTTTTAAAGAATGTTTTACAGAGCTGACTGGTGATCATACAGAGCACAAAATAAACTTTGCTGAGTCCGGCACTTCCTGATCATTTTTCAGCATGTCTCCTCCAAATTATGAAATCTGGAGACTTTTCTTAACTGTGGCAAGTAGGATCAAATTTAAAAGAAGTAGAAACCACATTTGCACATGTCAGGTAATTGCAAAATAGAAACAAAGTTGTTTGGTAATCACAATCTAATTTTAGACAAATTCTATTTTCCAGAAAATGCAATTTAGTGATAATCAAAAAAATTAGCACAAGGGTAAGCCTAGAGTATGACATTTGGCTATATTAGTTACAAAATTATTAGAAAATAAACAGAACCACATTCCACACAAACATATTTTTCAGACATTAGATGATTTTGACATCAAAGAATGACATAATGATAAGCCTCATTTAAAAAGAGTAATAACTTGGTGAAAGCCACATGTATTCTGGCTATAGTCTTTACATTGTACTAATTTAATAGTGCTCCCTAATTGATGGTGCTGACATTTGGATACATTTATACAAAGAACAAGTGATGTATGTATGATTTAAATGCACCACTTCAAGAACACTGCTTGTGTTTCATTCAGAGGGGATTTAATAACTTAATACTATACATCATTCCTAATATAAAAATAGGCAGCATAGTGGACACCTGAAATAATGTTTCTCCAATAAATTAGGGAAAATATTACTGTTTTCCAATTTGTAAGTTGCTTTCATTTCCATTTCTCAACCCCATAACCGAACAACAGGGTGCTCTGGTGGAGTAGCCCATAGAGAGTTGTGCTCTTAACGGAAAGGCAGCTCTTCCCTTGCCTTTAGAATACACCAAGTGCTGCTTCGTAAAAAGATGGGCGATCTCCAGCTCCATAGCACTTCATTTGAATTTTGAGGGGGGGAAAATGGGGTTTGATGATGCCGAAATGGTAAGACAAAGTCAGTCATTTCCAGAAGCATTTGCTGCAGAAGAGCAAAGACTGCAGTTTTCAGTATGGATTGTATCTCACATAAAAACAAACAAACAAAAAAACCCAAAAATACCCAAAACCCAAACTCAACACCAAAAGTCAAATTCTAAAAAAGAAAGAAAGAAGAAAGAAAGAAAGAAAGAAAGAAAGAAAGAAAGAAAGAAAGAAAGAAAGAAAGAAAGAAAGAAAGAAAGAAAGAAAGAAAGAAAGAAAGAAAGAAAGAAAGAAATCCTCACTTTTTGGCCAATAGGTAAAATCACTACAGATGAAGAAAAGTTTGAAGTTGTTAATAATTTTATCTTACAAGAATCCACAATAAACACCCTTGATGTTAGCAGTCAAGAAATAAAAATATGAGCCACACTAGGAAAATTTGTTGTCTTCTAAGTACTGAAGAGCAAGGAAGTCAGTTTAAAGACCAAGGTGCACCTGATCCAAGCCAAGATCTTTTATATATATATATATGAAAGTTGGACAATGATAGAAGGAGAATTGATGCCTTTGAGTTCTGGTGTTAGAGAAAAGTACTGAATATCACCTTCAAAAGAAAAAAAAATATGTCTCAAAGAATGTGTAATCAGATTGCTCGTTAGAAGCTTCATCAAATATAGTTTGAGTTATGTTGTTAGGTGGAGCCAGTCTTGAAGAAGAACTTTAAGCTTAGAAAGGTATAGTGTCAATGTAGGAGAGGAAGACTCTCAAGAAGATGAACTGACCTATAAGAATGGACTCAATTATATAGGAGATTGTGAGGATGGTGCAGGACAGGACCAAGTTCAGATCTATAATTCATCGGTTTGCTATGAATCACACAGATAACTTGACAGCACATAATAGCAACAACAGTTTAATTTTAAACCTGTTGTTGTTGTTGTTGTTATGTGCCATCGAGTTGTTTGTGACTCATAGCGACCAACAGCCCTAAACCCTGCTCTATCTCTTGCAAATCTCATTGTCTCCAACACACCTATCCTCATCATCCCAGTGACGGAAGCCATCCATCTCATCAAGGGTCTACCTCTCTTGTGCAGTCCCTCCACCTTCCCAAGCATGATGTCCCTTTCCAAGGATTGTTCCTCCTTCCAACATGTCCAAAGTATGTCTGATGAAGCTTCAGACTCCTTGCCTCCAAGGAGCAGCCTGGCTTCACCCTTTCCAGAATGAACTTGTTTGTTTTCCCAGCAGTCTATGGTATATTAAATACTCTTCTCTAGCACTAAAGCTCAAAGGCATCAACTCTCCTTCTACCATCCCTGGTCATTGTTCAACTCTCTGAAGCATAGCAAACAATGGCAAAGACTACGGCCTGTATGAGGCACACCTTAGTCTCCAGACTGACACCAAGTATAATTAAAGTGTCTTATCATTATCTTAAAAGAGGGTTAATATGTTTAAATGAAATATTTGAGTTATAAAATATTAATTGTACACTTTAGAACCAATGTTGAGGAGCTCTTGGCTGATGCCACACTGCACCAGAGAGCTGTTTGCTGATTGTACGCAAGCGCTGGGGAGCTGCTGACACCAGACAAATTGGGGAGCAACGTGCTGGGGTGAGAAGGAAAGCTGGAATCTGAGTGAGTATGAGCCTGTAACTCCAGTCCCATGGTTGCTGGCCCACGCCCAGAACTCTGATCCCAATGCTGCAAGTCTACGACTAGAAGTCCACTCTCACTGGGCATGATGCTAGAACTTGAGTGAGATATTTTGTGGGGGATCACTGCTGTTTGGCTGGATCCCATGGGAACCCTTAGGCTCAATAAGAAGGGAGTGAGATAATTGGAGCTCATTCTAGAAGGGAAAACCAAGGCTTTCTAGTTTTCTAATCAGGTCTCTGTGATCTGCCTTGTATCTCCTCACATCCATTTCATCAACTGCCTTTAGGCCAGAGCACCTCAGGCTGCCCGAGGAGGCTCCTTGCACAGGCCTTTTCTCTGTGGAACTGAGAGAAACCCAGGCAGGATAGCTTCCCCACCCTCTTCTGGAGTGGTGACTTCAGATCAAGAACCTGCTTGCCTCAGACATGAAAAACACTACCACAGAAATGTCACCTAGTAAGCAGGCTACCTTACCCCCTACACAAGCCCTAAAAGATGTCACCCCAAAAAAGGTACACAGTATCAACAAATTTCCTGAAGCCAGAAAGTCTAGTGAAACTTTCTGACACAGTTTTTTAAAGAACAATTATTGAATATTTTCAATGGGTGAAAAACAAACTTGAAAAATAACAGGACACTGCGAGCAAAAACCAGAAGGAGCTTTAAAATAAACAAACCAATGCAAAACAATGCAGATAAAACATATGAGGCATTAGAGGCTCTGGAAAAAAGAAGAAATCACAATCCAAAATATGAGGACAAGTGTTTCAGGTTCTATCAGCATGATGGAGGGTCACATGAACAGGCTTGAAGAGATGGAACACAGAACCAGTGATATAGAAGCTAGAATTTTCACCACAGATATGCTATAAAAAAGCAGAATTTAAAAGGAAGGAAAAAGAAGAAAACCTAAGAATAATGTGGAACACCATCAAGAGAAATAACATGCACATATTCAAAATTCCAGAACAGGAAGAAGCAAGTAAAGGCACCGAAAAAGTGGTGGAATAATTACTAGAAGAAAATTTCCCAGGCATAATGAAGAATGAGAAAATTTATGTTCATTAAGCTGAGATAATACCATATAAAATAGATCCCAGAACAAAAAGCACAAGGAAGAATTAAAGATACTAAAGAGCTAAACAGAAGATTCCAAAACGCAGCTCAGAATGACAAAGCAAAGTACTACAATGAAATGTGCGAGGAGCTAGAGTCAGAAAATCAAAAGGGCCGAACTCGCTCAGCAT
>NW_006400006.1:394814-408853 GCF_000299155.1 Elephantulus edwardii
AACAACAACAACAACAACAACATACCGTAGTCAAATTTGCCAGAACCAAAGATAAGGAGAGAATTATAAAAGCAGCAAAGGAAAAACAAAGACTTAATAAACAAAGGATATCCAATATATCTCACATTACTGTACATTTATGTAATAAATTTGTGGTAAATTGAAATTTCCAGCTTAAACAAAGAAACTATGGATTAGAAATTTTAAATGACTTGTCCAAGTTCAGAAAATTCATGAAAGAACATGAATGAGTATTTTAAGTTTTTAAACTGTGATTCAGAGACACTAGCCCCCAAAAAAACTTAAAAGTAATGATTTAAAAACAAGAACAGAGCAAGATTAGAATACAATTTATTATTTGTCTTTCTAGTCATTCAACAGTTATAATGTTCATGTTCCACATTCATCAGATGGGGTAGTAAGAACAGCCTCATGAAGGTATTCTAAGTATTACCTGAGATAATACCCAGAGCTTGTCTTAATAACCAGTATGCAATAACACAAGAGTTCATATTAATGAAAACAAATTTTTCTTTACTAATCCATCCTAATTGTCTCAGTGGTTCATTCTAATACTATAGTTTGTCACCAAACTCATCTTGTTCACCATTTGAAGCCAAATGTATTTAAATGCTTTAGAAAGTAAGTCCACTATCCAAATTACAGGGAATGCTAGTAGAACAGCGATAAGGAGTTATACTGCTAATCTCAAGGAAGGTGGTTAGAATTAACCATCTGCTCTGCAGAAGATAGATGGGAAATCTCCCTCCATGTAATTTACAGCTTCTGAAATTCCACTATGAGTCAACTACGAATCAGTTCTTACTCAACTAATGTATAAATATCCAAATTATAAAAATAAGAATTTTTTATTTTAATAAACATATTTTTAAAGACAATGTTTAAAAAAGTCTGTTATCTATTTTTATACTGTGTATGTTAAATTGCTTTTTAACTTCCTTCCTATTTCCCCACTTTTATATTTTTATTAATTTTATAATTACACTTTATTAGAATGAAGGTAAGCTTTGTCAGAATTTTTCCAGCTATGGAAAATGCCTCTATCCACTTTGTGGCATCAGTTCTTAAGAAAATAATCTAGAACTAATTTCATTATACTTTGCCATATGTTGTGATCACTCTACTCATATATTTTTCTATTCAGGTTCTCTGTTTTACTTGTATACATTTTTTTTATTTAAATGTGTTGGAAGCATTATAGCCAGAGTGCTCCTTAGAGAAAAGAATAGTCAAACTTTGTATGACATAATTTTATATGTCATAATTGGGCATATTGTCAGCAAAGGCCAGTCTGGGGAAAAAATATATCATATTTTAAAAGGATGTCAGAGAAGGGGAGTCAGAAAAGGTCAGCATCTCCAATGTGGTGGATTGACACCGTTACTGCAGCAATGGATGGGTTTAAGGATGATAGAAATTGTGATAATGGTTCAAAATCAGGCAAGATTTCATCTGTTGTATAAAGGAGTCTCTACAAGTTGAAGTCAACTAGACACAAGCCCCAAAAACACTAACACAGAGGATCATATTTCTCTTGCAACAATCCCATATTCTGGCGTACCATCATTGTTTGCTCAACAAGCATCTGTTAAACAAGATTATACAGAATGGTTAATTTTAAGTATAAAAAGCAAGTACACAAGACAGCACATAAAGAAAAAAGATCGCCATTTCCAATTAATACATGTGCAATTAAGATGGACTCATTTCCTCTATAAAACACATAAAGTCATGAGGCCAATGCACTTCTTTTGTTCCTTTGTAATACAAAATAATATTCAAAATAAGTGCAGGAAATAATATATATATGAGAGAGAGAGTTGTTGATTGCCTTCGAGTCTAGCATGACTCATAGTGATCTTATGAACAAAAGGCTTGAAACCTTTCTATAACTACCAACATTAATCAAAGTTTCTAGTGTTTCTGGTGGCATGTAGTTTACGAAGTGGATGATGAGAGAGAGAGAAAGCTGTTCTTTATCATAGAGTCAGAACTGACTCATAGCTGAGCCTCCAGGAGATTTTCAGAAACAGTTAATCTTATGGGAGGAGATATAGATACAGATGTAGACATAAACATAAATACAGATGTAGAGATATAAATCTTAAATAGGTTGACAACTTTTATAATTTTGTAAATTTGTCACAAGTTTACAAATCCAGAGCACAAGAGAAATTTAATAGAGACTAAAGAGAACGTTCATATTATTACATAGACCAAAGAAAGGTCTAAATGTCCCTATTATTTTATCAGGAATTTCAAGTCCATTTGCACCAAGATTGTGATCAGTGGCATTCCATGCCACAGGAAGGTGCTTAAAAAGAAATGGAGAAAGCAGTTCAAGATGGAAAATGGTACTCTGTTGATATTCTTTTAGTCTATGTACATCATTGTCAAACTTAAGAGTCACAAACAATAAAATACAAAATGAATTAACATTTTTCATTTTGATGAAATTGCCAAGTAATAAGATACTGTTCCTTGAAAATATTCAAAGATGCTTCTAAAATGCAAATCTTACAAGTCAAGTGAAAATGTTTACATCTTACAGTTTCTTATTGGAACAAACTCTCAGTAATGCCATCAAAGCATAATTAAAAGAATAATCCATGCTCAGTACATGCTGTCTCCAGAGAATGTGTATTAAACACAACTGATCCCTTTTTTGTTAATTTGATAGCATTACTATAATCTCTAGCTTTTATACTCTATTTTAAATCCCTATGCATCATTTAAAGGATTTGGTCCTTCTTTATCTTTGTATGTACTTTCCTTTTGAAACATTTTTTTAATTTCCACCTTTCAGATTTTTATCTGCTACTGACTGAAATAAGTAATATTGTCATTTTTTATTATTTTTAATTACGTAAACAAAGCTATGCATTGAGCAAAGTTTTCCAAAATACTCTCCAATGAAATTAAATCAATTATTTAATCACATAAGAAAACAACATGGAAGACTGTAGAGGTACAAATTTTGAAGGGAAAATAATATATTATCTTCTCTAAGAAACCTTTCCCCTCTCAACATCTAAGTATAGAAAAGGAATGGAGAGTTAAGTAATCAGGCTTGGACCTCAGAGGCAAGGGACACAAGAATGGGAGTCATCAACAGAGGACTGATGGTTCGGTAAAGCTATGGCACTGAGATCATTAGGAAGCAATGTAGATATAAGGGGCAAAGAAACAAAGCACTGAGCCTTGGGAAAATTTCAACACTGTGTGCTCAGTACAGTAAATTATTGATGTGTTTGTTCTAAGCCACAGTCTTTTTAACATAAAATCATCACATGGGTAAATGAGATTATGTGAACATGAATTATTTGTAGCTTATCAAAAGATTACTTAGTGAATAGTGAATAATATCTTTCTGATGAGATAAGGCAAATATTTTAAGATTTTTAAAATTTTCTACTAGTTCATTTACAAAATTCGAATACATTGTTTTCAAGAACAAATCATTTTAATTCCCCCCCATCAAATTTTATAGCTCCATGTCTAATCCCCCCTTCCCCTGCACATCCACATCCCTCTGCTTCCAACCTCTCCCACCCCTCTTGGATCCTTATACTCATTCTACAAAAATATGTCCTTGTGAGACTGAGTTAGTTCACTCAGCATAATGTTCTCCAGTTCCTCCTAAGGTAGGTAATAATTTACAAAATCATTGCTCCTGCGTGCTGCATAGTATTCCATTGTGTGAATGTAGCATAATTTCTCAATCAATTCGATTGTGGTTGGACATCTGGGCTGTTTCTATGTTCTTGCAATGGTGAATAATGCTTCTATGAATATTGGTGTACAAGTCTCTATTTGTTCCACAGTTCTCATTTTCTCGGGGTGTATTTCAAGCAGTGGAATAGCTGAGTCATATGGAATTTCTATGTTCAGCTTTTTGAAGAAGCACCAAACTTCCTTCCAGAGTGTTTGTACCATTTTACAAACCCAACAATAATTTATAAGAGTTCCTTTCTTGCCACATCCTCTCCAACATTTATTACATGCTGCCCTGTTAAACTTTGCCACTGTTACTGGAGTGAGATGGTACCTCATTGTGGTTTTGATTTGCATCTGTCAAGATTACTAATGAAGAATTTGATAAGTTTTCCCATTCTGTCTTAAACTGAGCCATTGCAGAGACAGAAAACAGGGATCTCACTAGCATCAGTAAGGAGCCAGATAGCGTAGTACTCTTTGGACTGAGATACATGTGTGATCCCTGAGATCCTACAGATAAGAGAGCTGTAACACAGAGGGATACAAGAGGCAGCAGGGGCAAAAGCAGTAGAGCTGGCAGAGACAAGAGACCAGTATGAAAAAGAGCTGTAAATTTCTGGCCCGCAGAATAAGAAAGCTGAGTATATAGTGACAGGGCAAATACCTTTGGGCAATTGCAAAGTAAGTAGGTTTATTGACCCATGGAGCACTTTCAGGCCTAGGCTTACAGAGGAAGTTGGGGTTCTTAGGTATATAACTGGTAGAGTTGAAGAGCTCTGTGATATTGCTGGAGCAGGGCAGATGTCAAGGCCATGAGATTCAGGGTCAGCAAAAGAGGCCTGCCTCTAAACCTTCCTGAAAGTAGAAACTAATCCAAGAACTCTATTTTCAGTGTTCCCTAAGACAAATTATTCTTCATTGTAAGGAGTTAATGTGCGAGGAAAATCTAAAGTTAAGAACTTCTCCAAATTACTGAGGAGCAATGATGTCAGTTTGAGGACAAATGTGTACCTGATTCAGTCTATAATCTTCTGAGTCACTTGCTATGCATCTGAGAGCTGGACAATGAATGAAGATGACAGAAGAATTGATGCCTTTGAGCTGTGGTGTTGGAGAACAGTATTTAATATCCATTATACCTTAGAGACATAAAACGAGATATGTCTTAAGTAAGGTGCAACTAGAGTACTCCTTGGAGGCAAAGACCATAAAGCTTTGTCTCACATTCATCAAGCTTGTTGTTGGGAGAAACCATTCCTTGAAGAGTATATCATACTTGGAAAGGTGAAGAGTTGGTGAAAGAGAGAAAAACCTTCAACCAGATGGATTGACCCTGTGATTACTACAATGGGCTCAAGTGTGTCAGGAAGTGTGAGAATGGAACAAAATAGGGAGGAGTTCAAATCTGTGGTTCATAGGGTTCCTGTGGGTCTACTCAACTGCAATAAACAACAATAATATATAGTTTAGGGATTTTTGGTTTCTTTCATTGGCTGTAATCTTTATCATAGCAGATTGCTTGCCAGGTCTTTCTTCTACAATATTCGTGAGTGGATTGAAGCACTAATCTGCATGTTCCACTTAGTAAGCCTTTTAGGGTTATAGTTCCAATATATTCTTCTGCTTACCAGTACTTTCTTTTCTGGTTCTCCAGTCTTAAATCTTTCATATAGGTAAAAAACCAAATCAAAACAAAATTCCCCAATGAATTTTCTCCTATTTTGTATTGTTACACAAAATTATACCTAGTGACATTGTTATGTCTGATGGATCTTCCGTATTGTAAGCCAATTAATGATCAAGAGATTGAAGCAGAATGAAAAATAAATATGAAGTTAGTTAGGACAAAATCAATAACTGAAATCAATAAGGTACAATCAAAATGCAAAGGCACAGTTAACAAAGTGGTTTTGCAGAAAGGAGCTCCAGTTTTCCTATTTCATTGGCAACTGATGAAGGTTGTAATGTTAACTGCTTAGACATCTGCATCCTCAGAATGATCACCTCCTCTGGAAACTAGAATAAACAGTACTAGTTTGGGCCAGGCTATACTATTATTTAATTAAACCAAGTAGTGAAACAAAGATTTTAAAGTAATGTGTGAATTGTCTTAACTTTAACGCTCAGGAAAGACTAAGTTCTTCCCCCTCCCCCCCCCCCTTTTTTTTTCTTTAGAAGAAAGTGGAAAGTCTATGTTAATGGGAGGAATTTCCTGAGGTTTATACAATGTGGGTGTTTTGACCCTGGAACGGATCTTCACAAACTATCTCTACACTTTTAGGAAAGTTTTATTGTTTTTCTAGGGGTATTTTTGATTTGTGTTTTCTTTCTAGTTTGAATTTGGGATTTTTTTTTTCAAGGACATAATTTGCTCAATGCTCATAGAACAGTGGCAACAGCCAAAAGCAAGTCAGATTTCAAGAGACAGAAAGCTAACATTTCCCTTCATTAGAATTGTTTTACATTGACAAAAGATGAAAGCCAAAGCTTAAAATTCAGAGTATAAAAAATAAAATAAAATCAGAGTATCTGGTACCACACAAAATTGTGCAGTTATAGGTATTTCAATTATTTTTCCACTTTTATGAGTCTCAGAATTTGGTCTCTTTATTTATTTATCATTAATACTCAGTTTGACATCTTATTGCTAGGAGGCTTAGCTGAATAATACATTTATTTCTTTGCAATTTCATGATTATTCATAATTTGTTGTTGTAATGTGCCTTCCAGTCAAACATCGGAAGTGTGCCCTTGCCTGCGCCATCCGTACAATCTGTGTGTTATGCTTGAGCCCATTGTTGGGGAAACTGTACCAGCCCATCTGATTGAGGGTCTTCCTCTTACTTCACTAACCTTTTACTTTTCAAGCTTGATGTCCTTCTCCAGAGACCAGCCCATCCTAGTGTATGTGATGCAGGTGTTGAGCATATAAGCTTGGTAAATGATATATAAGAATAGTCTCATTGTTTCATAAATGTCCTCTTTGCTTGCTTATGTGATACAGGAGAAAACATATCCAAAAGTTATCACATATGGAAAATAATGGAAGACGTTCTCTTCACAGACATGGTGTTATAATCTTTAAAAAGACATCTGGATATTCTTTATTCCTTCTCTTTCTCTCTTTGTTAGAAATGAGAAAAAAGCAAAAACTAAATGGTCTGTAGACCTTTGGGGAAGCTCAGAGTTGGCAGCAGAAATGTGTTACCATAATTGTTTAAAAATAATTTGGAGAGAAAGTGTATTTCCCACTCATGAATCTTTAGTGTGTGTATATCTGCCATACAGTCATCTAGGGACCTGGGGACATTCAGTTGAAACTTTCATCCTCTAAAATTGCAGCCCTGGAAACAATATCAACTTGTGTCAAACCAAACCAAACATTCTGATTCACTCTCTTACACAGTCTCCACTTGATTTCATTCTTTTGTTTTCTCCTAGATAAATTCCACCTAGAAAACTGCTAGGGGGAAAAAAACCCAACCAACCTTAATAATTCAGAAATTGCATATGCCAGATGTTACATCAAAATAATTGAAGTAAATAGGCCTAGAGTTTCTAGAGGCTGTTGTAACAAATTACCATAAAGTCAGAGGCTTGAAACAACAAAATGTATTCTCTCACAGTTCTGGAGGAGAGAAATCTGAAACCAAGATGTCAGCAGAGACAGTGAGTCTTCCTACTCCTGGCAACTGTTGGATTTTTTTCCTTAACGGAGACCTTCCCTGGCTATTGTATCATGTCTTCTTCTCAGTATTTCACTCTTTCTCTTCTATATGTCTCTTATAAGAACACTTGTCACTGGATTTAAGGCCAATCTACTTAATACAAAAAACAATTCTTTATATAATCACATGTGTAAACACCCCTTTCCCAAATAGAGTCATATGTACAGAGAATGAAGTCAGACCCTATCAGGACCTATTAAAAGTTTTATATTTCAATCACAAACCCGTCATGAGCTTTATATTTCAATCTAGACACTAATTTATTAATAAAAGGCATGAATTTCAGTATAAATAAGTTATTCATTTCAGAAAATGTCATATTATCAAAACGCCATGAAAATAAAGGAAGAATTTCAAGCTGCATTGAAGGTATTAGTAAAAAACAATACCTTATAAATTTATGGAATCCCAATTGACAAGTTTCAATAAATAGATGTCGATCTGGACGTGTTCAGTATCCTATGTTAAAAAATTTACAAGACAGCTACCTGGTCAGCTGAAGAAAAAGTTCCATAGTTTTTCCTAATTTAAAAATAAGTGATACATTACAATGTAGAAATTATCAAACAATATTTACAATAACACATGCAAATAAATCTTGCTGGAAATTATTTTTAAATGGCTGGAACAATAACAGAAAACTGCCAGAAATCCAAGCTGTTCAAAAAATATCTTAGCAGAAAGGATATCATTGCTGATATCATATGAATCTTGACTGAAAGCAAAGCACACCAGAAAGTTGTTTACATGTGGTTTATTGACTATTCAAAGGCATTTAACAAGGGTGATCTGATGGTCTAGTGGTAAGGAGCTGTACTGCCAACCCAAAGGCATTTAATTCCATGTGCGCATCATGACAAACTATGGCTAACATTGAGAAGAATGGGAACCCAGAATATTAAATTTTGCTCATGTGAAATCTATACCTAGAACTAGAAGCTGTTGACCAAATAGAGCAACAAAACACTGTATCACTTAAAATTAGGAAGGGTGTGTATCAGATACGTATCCTTTCTCCATTCCTATTCCTTGGTGTGCTGAGCAAATAAAGAACCACCTTGGCAATATGAAGAATGTGACATCAGGATTGGAGGAAGACCATCTGCAACTTGGTTTATGCAGATGGCACCACTTGATTTGCAGAAATTGAAGAAGAAACATTTGAGGCACTTACTGCAGATCTTTCTATCTTCAATATGGTTTACATCTCACAACATTAAGAAAATAAAAATCCTTATCACTGGTCCAATGGACAACACTCTGATAAATAAAAGATTGTTGTCAATGGCTTTCTATGTCTTAGATCCACAATATATGTCCATAATAATAGCAGTCAAGAAATTCAAAGATATTTTCCCTTGGGATAATCTGCTGTCAAGGATCTCTACAAAATGCTAAAGAGCACGGATGTCTATTAAAAACTAAGGTACACCTGATGCTAGTGTTTTTATCAATTCCCATGCATCTTAAAGTTAGACAAGGAATAATGATTATAAGAGAAGAACCAATGACTTTAAGATGAGTAGTTAGAGGAGAATACTGGTTATTCCATAGACTGTCTGTCTAAGAGAAAGTTAAACCAGAATGTTCCTTGGAGGCACAGATGGTGAAATTTCTTCTCACACATTTTGGGGATGTTGTTAAGAGGAGATAGTACTTGAAAAAAATCTAACATATTGGCCAAGGTAGAGGCTCAGTGAAAGAGAAAAGGATCATCTATGAGATGAATTGACACAGCATTTGTGGCAAAAATTTGAGAATGGTAGATTATGAGGCAAAGTTCTGATTTATTGTTTGTAGGATGACTGTGAGTCATAGATGACTTGCTGACGTCTAACAATAACATCAGCTACTATGCAATCCATCCCTCAAAAGTGAGAATAAGATTACTGATAAAATTAATAATTATCTTTAGAGTTTTAGAATTATGTTGGAATCACACCATAATACTGCTTCCAGTAAGAAGAATTGGTATGTAATACAAAGAAGAAGATGAACTCATTGCCAAAGAGTTAGAACTGACTTGTAGCTGGACTTCCAGCAGGTTTTCAAAGGCTGTAAATTGCTTGAGAGGAGATTATCCATCACCCCACAAAATAACAAGGAGTCCTGGTAGCACGATCTATAACATGTTGGACTATAAACTAAATGTTATATTACTAACAGTGAAATGGACAGTCTCTTCCCATAACGTTTTACAACCTTGGAAACCCAATGGTGGGTCTTATGTTGACTAAACAGCACTAGATACAAACAAAGAATCAAACAAAATATGTTACTGAAAAAAAGTTTCCCAGTAAACAGTAATTTCAAGTACAGATCCTGTGTGGTATGGCCAAATGAAATGAAAGAAGTAATAATAATCGCAATAACAACTAGGGTTGCTATGAGTCAGAACTGACTTAAGGGATCTAAGGAAGCTAACAATAAGTTTTTATTTAATATGCCAAAGAACATAAAAAACTAAAAGTTTCACACTATTTTCTAGTCTAATTTGCAAAACTATATATTAATATTATATATGAGAGATCTCTAGGCACCAATTCCTCTTTGCCGTCACTTATCTTTCTTCCTTCCAACCTTTAAATGATGGAACTTAATTGAATTAAATATATGAATGCCATTTCCCTCCTAAAGGGTGAGTCATTATTGAAAATGTAACCCAATTACACCAATGATTTATGAAGAAGAATCTGATGAGGGTACTTTGGAATAAGGTCTCCTCACTCATTTAAAAAAAAAAAGTGTTGTTTTGAGTTGTAGAGTCAATTTTGAATGACAACAATCCTGTATGATAGTGTACAATTTCTCCATAGGCTTTCTAGGATGTAGATCAACATGGAGGTGGGCTGTTAGAGGTTTTTTCTTACCTAACATTAGGTAGGTTCAGGGCAAAGTCATTTTGGTTAGAAGTTGTGTTAAATGCTTAGTCATTGTACCACCACAGCTCCTGCTTATAAAAATAGATACTCAAAATGATATTTTTTTTTTCATTTTACTGTCTGTACACTGATATTTTGGGGTATATTCTAAGAAGAGCTAACTCTGCAGAAAAGCAGAGAGAATTGAGGACTACTCAGATTCTCTAAGGCAGAAGCATCTTTGATTTTAGGGGTTTTGTTTTTTGTAATTGTTCTTATTTTTAGACTGTTGTGGTGTGACTGTGTCTTGGTTTATATTGTTTTATTTCCTGTTAAAATATCTAACTGACATAAGTAAATACTGTTATTTCCATTGCCACTTTTTGAATGGAGAAGTCGCACCTTAAAATAACTTGCCTTTAAGCAAATAAAGCATGTCTAAAAATATAATAACTGCTTTAACTGTATAACATGTGAGACAGAAAGCTAGAATTCTACCCAGTTATCTAACTCCTGCTTTATTGACCATGCACAATATATTTCTAATTTAATAATGTCTTCACATTTCCTTAATTTTTTTAATTTTGAATTTTGCAAAAGAATCTTGTAAAAATGCTAAAAATTTTCAGAAAGAGAATGTACTAGCTAGATAGCCTAGATATAAAAAGCAAGCAGTTGTGTAAAGGAATATAATGTTTTTCATTCAAATATCTTTGGAAAAAAACCTCTAAACTTTGAGATAAAGTTTAAATGGTAAGGAAACACTATTCTTTTTTAAAATTTTATTTTATTAGTAATAATAATAATAATTTACAGAGATTTTGGATTTTCATTCATTCATTGTTGCATTCTTTTCTTTACCCCACTCCCCCAGATGCTCCTCTCTTTGAAAAGCAAAAGATAAACTTCTTAATTGGTATACAATGCCCCCGACCCAACCTTGCCCCCACCCCGCCTGGGCCCCAAATGCAGTATTCTTAATAGAAAAATAAATTAATTGCTAAGTCAATTAAGATGAGATCCTCTGTCTGACTCATGGCACATATAGTACACTCTCTAAACAATTTAAACTGCTACTTGGTGCCATCCTCTGCCATCTTCATCATTTCTTCCACACTTGAACTCATTTTTACAGCCACTGTGTCAGTTCATCTCATTGGAGGTCTTCTTTGCTGACTTTTCACTTTTCTGAGCATGATATACTCTACCAAGAACTGGCCCCTCCTAACAACATACCCAAATTATGTGATAGGAAGTTTCATCATCCTTCCCTCTACGGAGTAAACTGGCTGTGGTCTCTCCAAGACATATTTGCTTGTTCTCTTGACACTCCATGGGATATTTAGTACTCTTATTCAGCACCACAACCCAAAGGCATCAATTCTTCTCCTGTTGTACTTATTCACTATAGACCATGGTTTGGATCATGTACTTTAGTCTTTAAATTTACATCTTTGCTCTGTAGCACTTTGCCAAAGTCTCTGACTGTAGACTTTCTCAATGCAACATGTCTTTTGATCTCCTAGCTGCTGGATTCAAGTAAGATGAAATAATTGACAATTCTTATGTTTTCTCCATCTAACACAATGGTGCCTGTTGTTTTCTTATTGTTAAGTTGTATTTCATACTTCTTCTTTGATTTTTTGCAATAAGCATTAAAAGTTAAATGTTGTCAAGTTGTAGACAGCTCATAGCAACCCTATGAACAAAAGACCTGAACACTTGCATGACTAGTGAACACTATATTGGAACAGATGAGGAAGGGGATTGTTTAAAAGGAATATATAATTAGGCATTATATGTAAGGCAATAATCCTGAATAAGAGGTACATTGCAAAGAGGACTTCGTGTGACTGGAGGTGGGAGAGGGAAGGAAACTGTGCAAAAATGAATGAATTTTTCAAAAAAGAAAGAGGACTGGAATGGGAAAAGGATGAGGAGGGAAGAAAATGTGTAACAATGAATGAATGAAAATTCAACTTTTCAATAAACATGTATTAAAGTCACAATTAAAATTCTAAAAAATTATTTAAAAAAATAAAAATTGGCCTTTAATAAAATGCACCATTTTCAGTTGATTTTAATCATATGGCTTTTCCTTACAGTATAATCTTTTTTCTTATTACAATTAAGTTTGTCTCGTTTAATTAGAGAACATGAGTGAATGAGTACTTACTGTTTTTCAAACATATGTTGTCCAAAAAATAGTCTTCCTTTCAAGTTTCTAACTTGAATTTTGTGAAGCATTCCATATTTTTATGAAGAAAAAATAACCTGGATGCACAAACAGAAACCACTTCCCAACTCCAACAGGTTTTATACAGTAGAGACAAGAAATATTTGAAATTTTATCTCCAAACTTAGTTAAAATTACATAATCAAAGGTATAAGCACAAGACTTGATATTTTATTGAAAGATAGATGTCAGACATTGGTTTTATGCCCTAATAAATTTCATTTGCTTCTTTTATCTCATTTTCTATTGAACATAACATTGCTGTTGTTATTGTTATGTGCTGTCAAGTTGCATGTGACTCATGGCAACCTTATGTACAATAGCTCTGATACTTTTCTTGTCCTGAGACAGTCTCATGAACTCCAACACACCTACCCCCATTTTCCTAGTTACTGGATCAATCCATCTCAACCAAGGTCTTCCTCTCCTGTGCTGTCCCTCCACCTTTCTGAACATGATGTCCTTTTCCCAGGATCAGTACCTCCAAAATATGTGAGATGGAGCTTTAACATCTTACCCTTCAAGGAGAAACTTGGTTTCACTCTCTCCAAGTCAGACCTACTTGTTTTCTTGGTGGCCCATGTTATGTTCAAGTCTCTTCTCCAGTACCTCAACTCAAAGGCATCAATTCTGCTTGTATCATCCTTTGTCATTTTCCCTATGATGCATAGCAAACAATTGTAAAGACCATCTCCTGGATCAGGCACCTTAGCCTCTAGACTGACATCATTGCTTCTCAATTCTCTGGAAAGGTCCCCTGACAGCAGATTTACCTAATGCAATTAGTCTTTTCATTTCCTGATTGCTGGTGCCAAGAGTATTGATTGTGGAGCTGAACAATCTGTTAACAGCCTCGATCTCTTCTCCAATCATCATGATGCTGTCAATTGGCCCAGTGGTGAGAATCTTTGTCTTCTTGATGTTTAGCTTCAAGTCATATTGAAGACTACAGACCTTGACCTTCTTCAGCAATCACTTCAGCTCCACTTCAATTTCAGCAAGCAAGGTTGTGTCCTCTGCATAATGCAGCTTGTTGATGACACATTCCTCCTCATACTTCCCAGCCCCTCAAATGATCTATTCTGCATATAAATTGAAAAGATATGGAGACAGGGTGCATCTCTGGCACACTCCCTTCTTGATATTCAGCAATACATATTAAAAAAATAAAAGTTTTGAAAGTGTTAGTATAAAACTGGGCCTCCTCCACAAAAAGACATCACATTTCATGCAATATAAAAGCATGACTATGAAACCATGATTCGAAAGTCCACAAAATCATAATCATTATTTAGTAAGGTAAATTTATGTTGTTAGATGGATTGATTCAGTGACTAGGGTAATAGGGGTAGGTGTGTCAGAGACAGTAAGATTGGCAAGGGATAGAGCAGGATTTATGGTTGTTGTAAATAGGGTCGCTATGAGTTGCAAGTGACTTGACAACATATAACAACAAAAACAATCACAGTAAACTCT
>NW_006400006.1:410478-412065 GCF_000299155.1 Elephantulus edwardii
TCTTGCTCATATGTTATTTCATGAAATTCCTCTGTGTGAGCCAATTCCTTCTGATACAGTGATTCTGTGTACTCCTTCCATCTTCTTTTAATACTTCCCGGATCATTCAACATTCTACCCAAACTATCTTTAAGTATTGCCACCCGTAGCTTAAATTTGTTTTTCAACTCCTTCAGCTTAAGAAACTCTGAGCAAGTCTGGCCCTTTTGATTTTCTGACTCCAGCTCTCTGCACATTTCATTATAGTATCTTGCGTTGTCATCCTGAGCTGCCTTTTGAAATTTTCTGTTCAGCTCTTTGATGTCTTGATTTCTTCCTTTAGCTTTGGTTTCTTGGCATTCTAATGTAATATTCAGAGTCTCATCTGACGTCCATCTTGGTCTTTTCTTCCTCTTCAACTTTTGTAATGATCTTTGCATTCTTCATGGACAATTTTCTTGATATCCTCCCAGAGCTCATTTGGTCTACGGTCATTGGTGCTCAAGGTCTCAAACCTGTTCCTGAGATGGTTTTGAAATTTGAGTGGGACAGACTTAGGTCAAATCTTGGTTCCCGTGGACTTGATTTAATTTTCCTCAACTTCAGCTTGAACTTGCATACCAGTAGTTGGTGGTCTGTCCCACAATCAGCACCTTGGCCTGGTTTTCACTGCTGATGAAAATACAACATTCTAAAATCTCTGGGACACAGCTAAGGCAGTCCTTAGGGTGCAATTTACAGCAATAGGCAAACACATAAAGAAAGAAGCAAAATTAATGTCTTAATACCTTCATCATACAGAAAAAGAACAATCTAAGAAAATCCACAGCCTCTAGAAGAAAGGAAAGAAATTATAAAGACAAGAGCTAAAATCAATGAGACAGATAACAGAAAAACAACTGAAATCGTCAATAAAACCAGCAGCTGGTTCCTCAAGAGGGTCATTGAAATAGACAAACTATTTGCAAATCTAACAAAAGCAAAGAAAGAGAAGCCTCAAATAACTTGAATAAGATATTATAGAGGTGACATCACAACAGAACCAGAGGAAATTAAATTGATAATTTAAGAATAATACGAAAAGCTATCCTCTGATAAAAGTGAAAACCTAGAGGAAATGGAAAAATTCTTTGAAACTTATTCCCTACTTAAACTGACATAAACAGATGTAGAACACTTGAACATTCTCGTCACAAAAGAAGAAATTGAGCAGGTCATAAAAAGACATAAAATATTCCTGGTCCAGATGGTTTCACAGCGGAATTCTACCGAAATTCAGATAAAATATATCACCAATTCTACAACAATTATTTCAAAAAATAGGGGGGGGGGGGGGAAGGAACACTCCCAGAGTCATTCTATAAAGCAAGTGTAACCTTAATGCCCAAACTATGTAAGGACATTACTAAAAGAGAAAACTACAGACCAGTATGTCTCATGTATATAGATGTAAAAATTCTTAACAAAGTGCTAGGCAATGGAATAAAAAAAAAATTCGACAAGACTAAATGAAATTCATAAGAGGTCTATAAGGATGGTTCTGTTACGGCAGAAAATGAGAAATTTAAACACTCAGCCAACATCAGCTACTGCCAAACCATTCTGACC
>NW_006400006.1:414105-418576 GCF_000299155.1 Elephantulus edwardii
AAAAAGTATTATATACCATGAGAGAGGCTGGAGAACATTATGTCGTGTGAACTTATTCAGTTTCATAAGGAAAAATACTGAATAAGGCCATTCTCATAAAAATAGGATTACTAGTCAAGATTTGCACAAAAATTCAAAGAGGGAAGGAGAGGGAGGAAATAGTATAAGGGTGGGAAGGGGGAGAAATCATGAAGGTGCAGAGTTTGGTGGGCAGACAGAGGGAGGGATGGAACTAGGAAAGATCTAATGGGGACCTGAAAGGGTGGGGTAGTGTGAGCATGGATCAATGGTGACTGGTTTTATAAAACACAATACATGGAAATGATCACATGAAACACAATGTGAATACAGGAATTTGTGAAACAAAGTGTATATAAGCAAACCACAATGTATATGAATTTTGTGTGCAAACCAATATAAAATTATTTTTTAAAAAACTAAAAAAAAACAGAATAGCATTGGAAAAGTAATAAACGATGGTAAATTTAATTATTTCATTTTTTCTAACCTTAATAAACAATTACCTGTTAGCTTGGGATCCAGCAAAATTTGAAAATTTGCTGAAGAATGTATTGACCTATACATGTGCAATGGGCAAAAGTGTATCTGTATAATGATTTCTCCCTCTTTTTACAACAAAAGTTACAGCAGTCTGGAAGTTAGAAATGCTGAAGCCCAGCAGTCAAGGAAAACTATCCCAGGCAATTCAGGTTTCTGTGGGGTCCTCCACAAAGCCAAAAACCTGTCATCAATGCAGTGGATTGAGTAGGGACACGTTTTGTTTAATACCTTTGTGGTTGATACTATTTCTCAGGAAAATTCCCCAGAATCATTTCTCTAGCATTAAGTAGTCTGAATACACAAAAACTGAATTGCAATTTCACCAATATTACATTCATTTCTCTATTGTAAGATAATTATTACTTGACATTATTTCAAAGAATATGAAAGTCAAATACTGGAAGAGAGTTTAAGAATCAAATGCAGTGAATGTTCAAATTTTCAAATATGATTGCACTCAGAATAAGAGAAGCTTGCACAATGTCCTAAATTCAGGGGGAAATAAAGGAGCACTAATATTACCAGTATTCAACTTGTTTTAAAAGGACTCAGTTGATATTGTAGATGCCATTTTTCCTATTTCAATGTGTCTGTTTTTAAGAAGAAAAGGGTAAAGAAAGCCTAAAAATAAAACTAAGAGGACTGCCATTGAGCTGGAATCAACTCATTTCTCCCCTTTCTTCTCTTTCCCCTACCCCCCAAAAATGCCTCCCTTGTTCCAAACCATTCTCATGCATACAATGTATAATCATATATCCTTTCAAACAGTTCTTCCCTCATCTCTTCCAATTCAGTGCTCATCATCTATCTACCTTTTCCCTATTCCCCCTCCAACCCCTCCATGTCTTCCTTGTTTTAGAACAGTGGTGTCACGCAGTATTTATCCTTTTGAGACTGAGATATTCACTTAGCCTATTGCCTTCAAGGCTCTCCCATGTTGTGTAATGTTTTACTGTTCCATTTTTTTTCAATGTTCCATCATAATAATCCATTGTGTATGTAGTTTTTTGCATATTTCTTGGTGATATAACCAATAACTGTAAGGCATTCAGAAACATCTACCTCTTTCTAAAAAATTTTAAATATTAATTTACTAAATTATTATTTCTTTAACAAGTCAAATAATTTCATAACATTGTTACGTGCCATCAAGCCAAGTATGACCCACAGCAACCCTATAGAGTCATCTTCAAATTTAATAATACACCTTATTTAAGAAAAACTACTAATTTACTTAATTATTAAGTAAATTAATATTGATGCCTTTGAGCTGTGATGTTGGAGAAGAGCATTGAATATACCATGGACTGCTAAAAGAATGAACAGGTTCGGCCTAGAGAGGGTGAAACCAGGCTGCTCCTTGGAGGCAAGAATTCCGAAGCTTTGTCTGACATACTTTGGACATGTTGCAAGGAGGGACCAGTCCTTGGAGAGTGAAGTCATGCTTGGGAGGGTGGAGAGACAGCACAGGAGAGGAAGATCCTCAATAGGTGGATTGATTCAGTGACTGGGGTAATGGGGGTAGGCAGGTCAGAGACAATAAGGTTGGCACAAAATAGTGAAGGGTTTAGGGCTGTTGAACATAGGGTTACTATGAGTTGCAGGCAACTTGATGGCACATAACAACAACAATGACAATGTCTGGAACTTCTTAGACAGCGATAGATGTTTCTGAATACCTTAAAGCTATTGGCTATATCACCAAGAGATAGGCAAAAACCTCAATCAGCTCTACTTTAGAATGAAATTATTATATGTCTGCTTTCTTGGTGGAATGGGTAGATGATAACTCGGTAGACATGATGGAGACAATAGACTACATTAAACTAAAACTTGGCAAATATCATAAGGCAATCTCTGTAACCAGTAAATGGTGTGCTCCTTCAAAATAGAAATTTGGATGAACTTAAATAAATTGAAAGTTTGTGTTTTTGTAGTTTCCAGGTGCCATTGAGCTGATTTTTAACTCTTAAGGACTGAATGTGAGGGAACAGAAAGAACCTATAAGATTTTCTAGGCTGCAACAATCTTTAAGAGGGGAGGGAGCTTTGTTGGTCTGATCTAGAAGGAGTTGCACTATAAATCCAAAAGAGATGGGAAATCTTTGCTGAGATTCATGTCCTCAGCAATCTAATGGAGGGTCAGCTATGACTTGGATCACACTCAATGGCAAAATATTTGTTGAATCTTTAAGGGAACAGATCACCAGATCTTTCTACCGCTGGCTGGATTTGAACCACCAGCTTTTAGGTTGGCAACTCTGTACTTAACTTCAACTCATGATGACCCTCTAGATAGTTCCTAAATCTTTTCAGAAGGCTTCTCATCTTTCTCCCTTGGGGAAGGTGGCAGGTGGCAGTTTAGAATCTCTGACCATTCAATGGTCCATTCAATGGTCCATTCAATGGTCTAGCTCATTTCTATTTATTGTAGCTGCTAGACTTAAGTGTGAGATTATTAATTGCTTAAGTTTTTGATCTGGGATCACTAATCAGAGAATTGTAGTCTTTTCTTGGAGTCCCCTACTCATGAATGTTGTTGTTGTTGTTATGTGCCATTGAGTCGCCTACAACTCATAGCAACCCTATGTACAACAGCCCTAAACTCCGCTCTGTCCTGTGCCAATCGCACTGTCTCTGACACTCCCATCCCGATTATCCCAGTCACTGAATCAATCCACCTCATAGAGGGCCTTCCTCTCCTGCGCTGTCCCTCCACCCTCCCAAGCATGAGGTCCCTCTCCAAGGACCGGTCTCTCCTCACAACATGTCCAATGAATACAATACATAAAATGCCAGCCCCTTGCCTTTTATTTCTTTCTTAGCCTCGAGAACAAGGAGACTATTATTTACTTCATATCCCAAAGCTTTCTAGCTCATTTTTGCGGATGGAACAATTTTAATTGGATTCAAGGACACATGTTATTCACTGGGTCATGTTTTACTAAGAATGAGTGGGATGGTGGGAAAATAGTATCTTTAAAGGCAGGGACCTTCATTTGTTTCATGAGTCTGTGATAAGGTCCGAAATTTTCACCATGATTCCAGTGAGAAGCCTGTTTTCTTATATTCTCCCTTCCATATGGAATAGAAAATATCCCTCGCTTTTCTAGGCAGCCTGAGCCATTTCTGCTTTGCTGCCGCTTTCCATAGAGTAGAACCTTCTGCTGGCTCTACAGCTCGTCGTTTACAATGTCACAGAGCTAGAGGAGCATCACCCTCACCTGGAAAATTATTCTTTTGTGACAGTTGTGTGCCTCAAATGCAAGAGCAAAGACACTAAGATCAGAGATGGAGATCAGGGACTTTTTAGAATCGCCCCTGAGAGAAAACTTTCCCTACAGCTAGTGCCTACAATGTAGACTTGAAGCCTCCTAAACTCTCGAGAGACAGGCAGCAGTGCAAGGCATCACAGAAGTGACTTGAGGCCTGAGTCATCATATTAAAGATAGGCTCAGGGGAGGTGGGAGGGAGGTGCTGGCGGGTCAAGGCAGGGGTGGAAGGAGTTGCTGGCAGAGTACGGTGGGGATAAGACTAAGACACATATACCCAAGGGGGAGATGCACACAGAATCTATCGGTTGCTTTTGAATTGGGAAAGTGTCTTTCATCTGCTCTTTAGAGTGAAATGAATGTCAGATACTGTTCTAAAGTTGAGCATCCAAATTAAAACAGACTAGGAAGAAGGATTGACCACCCACTTCTGAAATAATGAAATAACAGCACATTGAAAATCCTATGTGCTATAATAGAGCACAATGAGATTAGCAGATATAGCACCAGAGGCTGAGCCCTTGTATTGGGAAACACAGAAATAGTCACAGAAATAGTTGTAAGCAGACATTAGTGACTGGAATATGGAACGTGAAAAGTAGAAATGGGAAGTATAAATATTGACATACTACGCATTGA
>NW_006400006.1:424419-425484 GCF_000299155.1 Elephantulus edwardii
AAAAGAACAGGTTTGAGGCCTTCAAGTCTAATGAAAAAAATCAAATGAGCTGTGGGTTATCAAGTATATCATCCATGAGGAAAGTATAAGGTCATTATAAAACAACCAACCAGCAATTAAAGTCTCCATTGAGTCAATTTCAATGCTTGGTAACACCTAGCATGTCACCATAAACTGTTCAATCACCAATTTTTAGGAAGAAGATAATCAAGCCACTCCTCCAAGGTGTTTCCAGGTAGATTCTTTTGGGTTGGTAGTTAAGTACTTAGATACCTATATCATCTAGGGAGTCTAGTAATGTCAACTGCCCACACACATATGTGAAAACACACACAGCACCACTTACGTCTTGGGTATGTTTTCTTGCTAACAAGTTCTTTATTTACAGCTGATAAAACTCTTTCACATAAAGCTACATTGTACACTTAAGATCCTTCAAATTATCTTTCATGACTATATCCACATTTATCAAATTGCCTTTCATCCACTGTATCCACTTGGAATAGTTACTGAAAACAAGGTTTTCAAATAACACCAGTTTTAGGCCTTTAGGCAGATAAATATTACAATTACAGTTTCCAAACTAATGTTTTTAAATGGAACTATAAATATTTCTATAACTTTCAAAACATATATATGGTGTGTTAAAGTTAATAAGGTTATTTTATTGATTAAAAGACTAATCTCAGAGAGTAAAGTGCACATATTAGCATAATTTCAGTGAAAAATGGTGAATAATTCTACTTTTGTGACAAGTAATGCTAAATCATTTATGTTAGTATAAGCAATTTTTTGTTCAGGTCAGATTAGAATTGCATCTGAACAAATTACAAAATTCATGTTAATATTTCAGAGACATACTTTTTCTGGAACATCTTTGTTGAAAGATCTAAGTGCCATCGCTGAGAATCATAAATACCCAGTGAAAAATTGAAGATATTACTTAAGACAACGAGTCCTGGAGACACAATGGTTAAGTGTTCAGTTACTAAGCAAAGATTAGATTTCCAAATCCACCCTGCAGTACTGAGGGGAAGTGACCTGGTGATCTACTTCATGGAGGTT
>NW_006400006.1:427800-429186 GCF_000299155.1 Elephantulus edwardii
TCCCTGGCCTTGATCACCTCATTCTTCTTCTTGGCTTTCATGATGATGGGCAGTGTGGCATAACGAGGCTCGTTGAGCCACAGGTTAGCGGTCACCACGGCAGGCAACTTCAGGCAGAGTCTCCAGGCCCCCGTCGATCTCCCGCTCCACGGTCACTTTGTCGACCTCCAGCGTCACCTGAGAGGCGAATGTGCCTTGTGGTTACAATCATCATTAATGCCCTGCTTGCCCAGCAGCACCAGGTTCATCTTCTCCTTCTCTGCCAGCGTGGTCAGGACCCGGACCACCTGCAGGGGACCTAGGTGATCAGGCTCTGCTGCCTGCACCTCCACATGGATGCCCGGGTCAGCGCTCATAGCCAGAGCGGTGCAGATGGTCTCCTGGCACTGTGCAGGCCCACAGCAGACAGCGATGACCTCCTTCACCAGCTGCTTCTCCTTGAGCAGCATGGCCTCCTCCACTGCGATCTCACAGAAGGGGTTCATGGCGTGCTTCACCCCATCCGTGACCACGGCCAGCTTGTCAGGTTTCACCCGGATCTCCCGGCGAAGTCGATGACCCTCTTGACACCCAGGAGGGCACCCAGCTCTGCCATCAGCTGTCACTGCCACCTTGACGGGTCACTCCCCACACCTCTGCCCTGATGCCATCTCTTGTCCCCAGTACTGAGCCCTCTGCTGCTCTTCAAAACACAGAGATCAACTGAAATTCATACTTGATTAATACAAAATGCTGGTCGGTGTCACTGAAACACTTTCCACTTATAGTGACCCTCTTAAAGCAGAAGGAGACACCGTCTCGTCTGTGTCGTCCTCACAGTGGTTCCTGAACTTGAGCCCCTTGTAGTTACCGCGTCAGGCCATCCCATTGAGAAGCTTCATACAGGTCCCATATGAAAAGGACAAGGTAGAGTTTTTTGTTTTATGACAGATATGTTTAAAAGGTTAAATAATTGATAGATTTGAAATTCAAGCCATACAAATAAAAACTAAATCTGTTAACATTGATTCCAGTTTGTCTCCTCAGTTTTATTTATTTTTAATATATTTTCTTCAGAGTTTTCTAAATGTATTTTATGCAAATACAAGCATATACGTGTATTGTTCCCCTTAGAATTATATCGGTTTGGGAACACATTATGCACTCTGCTGTCTCTTACCGTTTGGTGGGAGCTTGAATTGTTTTTTTTAAATAATATGTCCCATTGGTGGATACAGAATTGCTCATTCTTTTGAAAGGTTCCCTGGAAATTGTTCCATGGAAATGAAGCACTGTGTTTTCTTTAACTCTTATTAATTGTTAGCAGTCTTGGTTTATTGCAAAGTTATAGTAAACATTTCACAATTTTTCATATAAATCTTAGTGATGGTTTGCTAGTATTTTTTT
>NW_006400006.1:434379-436811 GCF_000299155.1 Elephantulus edwardii
TATATTATAAATGGGTAGTTAATTCTTAAAATATAAACGTTAATGGCTAGAAAAGCCAGGAGGTGGTCTGTGGTGTTAACGGGTTATTGTTCAAACTGGCTTCCCTATCCTTGGACTTACTTTGCCATGTGAATAGGTGGAAATATGCAAATAGATTACGTTAGTCTATCCACAAAGGAATTGGCTAGTTTCACCTTAAAATGTACAGATCTAGCTGCAGAATAGAAGAATCTCATCACTAGCAAAAAAGAAAGAGAATGCAGTGTATCCTTTAGAGCCATAGATTCTTGTACCAGAGAGACTACAGGCTACGGGAACAGCAGAAAAAGCAGTCACAGTAGAGAAGCAGAGAACTGACATGAGATAGAGTGGACCTTGGGACTGCCGCCCCATGGAACCAGAACTTGGAGCTTTTGCCTAAGTTTGTTGAACAATCAGGGTGGGAGTGGGAAGTTGGGCAAGCCATAATTAGCAGGACTGAGAGCTTTTTTAATACTGGCATAGAGCCAGGAGGTTCAAAGTTGAGACATCTGACAGTATATTTTGGAAGCTGTCCTGAGTAAGTGATTGTATTCTGCTACTAACCTGAACTGTAGTCTTTTTACTTCCCTATTATGATTCTATCTCATCTGTGAGCTATCACAATGGATTTGGGATGGGAAATCTTCTTCTGTTTAACTGTCTCTGAAAATCCACTGGAGGGTCAGCTATGGGTCAGCTCTAACTCGACGGTACTGAACAATGGCAATGATAACAAAACAGTCAGTTTAGTGTATGAATGAGTAGAAAGTGCTTCAGGAGTGTGGAGGATATGTCTGGCCTCATGGGAATTGGTTTTGGATTGTTGATGTTAACCAGGATAGTTCCTACTTTGTGGGGTTCATGGAGGTTATATATGCCTGTCCTCAAGTGTCCCTTGCTCTTTTTTTACACATTGTTAACATCATTCTGTATTGTACACATTCACTCATGTTTTTGTTAAGTATCTTCATCAAGTTGACCGTCAGTCATAGCAACCCCGTGAAGAGCAGAGGTGAACCTTATCTTATTCTTTGCTATCATAATCTTTACCGTACTCAAAGCCATTGTTACGATGACCACGTCAGTCTCTCATTGAAGATCTCTCCCTTTTGCTGATCTCCATCTTTCTTCAGCAGGATTTTATTTGCGTGTGATATTGTTCAATAATTTCCACTCTGTTGGAACACTTTTTTTTTTTAATGAGACTAAATATGTATCTCTTCCAATCAGGTCTTTCAGATTTCTTTGTATAATCTGGTGAGCACATTCAGTGCAGCATCTGTTTGTTGAAATATGTCAGTTGATTTGTAGGGTTTTGTTTTTTGCCAATTCCTTTCAGAGCAGCCTGAACTTCCTCCTTCATCATCATTGCCTCTTAAGCATATGTTGTTTCATGAAATTCTTCTGTGTCAGTCAGTTCTTTTGGTACAGTGATGACTATATGTACTCCTACCATCTTCTTTTTTGTTTGTTTGGTTTTTTATTTATTTTTATTATTATTATTATTCATTTTCATGAACATTTACAGAGATTTTGGATATCCATTCATTCATTGTTGCACTTTTCTCCCTGCCCACCCCTTTCCTCCAGTTCACTCCTTTCCTTGAAAAGGAAAAGAAAAATTCCTTCATGGGTATACACACACACACACACACACACACACCCGGTACACTGTACTATGCAACCTTCATTCTGGACCCTTGTCATAACCATCTTCTTTTGATGTTTCCTATATCATTTTAAGCATTGACACTCAAGGCTTAAATTTGTGCTTCAGTTCCTTCAGCTTAAGAAATGTTGAACAAGTTCATCCCTTTTGACTTTCTGACTCCTATTCTTTGTACATTTCATACTACTTTATTTTGTCTTCCCAAACTTCCCCTTAAAATCTTCTAAGGCTCATTAATTTTCTGATTTCTTCTCTTTGCTTTGGCTTCTCAGTGTTTGAGTGCAATATTCAGAGTCTCTTCTGGCATGCATCTTGGTCTTCTCTTCCTCTTTGGTCTTTGCAACAACCTTTAGGATTCTTCATGGATGCTACTCTTGATAATGCTCCCACAATTCATCTGGTCTGCATTCATTAATGTCCCAGACCTCAATCTTGTTTGTGACATCATTTTTTTTAATTCCAGTGGAATAGACTCAAGGTCAAATTTTCACTCTTGTGGATTTGTTTTCATTGTCTTTAGCTTCACTTTGAATGTGCATTTAAGTAGTTGATAATCTGTTTCACCATCATCACCTGGTCTAGCTTTTACAGATAATATTGTGCCTCTTCAATGTTCTTTCCACACATATAATCAATCTGATTCCTGTGTAGGCCAACTGGAAATGTCCATGTGTATAGCCATCCTTTGTGGTCTTATAAAAGGTATTTGAATGAATAAATCATTAATTGCCCAAAATTCTAT
>NW_006400006.1:438056-450061 GCF_000299155.1 Elephantulus edwardii
TACAGGTTGAAAAGGTATGGAGATAGGACACATCCCTGTCATACACCCTTCCCAATTTTGAACCATGCGGTGTTACCCTGCTCTGTTCTGACGACTGCCTCTTGGTCCATGTGATAGTGTTTTTCAAAATGTCTCATGCCAATGCCTAGTATGTCAATATTCGTAAGTTTCATTTTTTCTTAACAATGCCCAAATATCTTATTTCACATTTCTCATATTCCATATTCCAATCATTAGTGTCTGATTGCAATTGTTTTCTCTCTTTTTTGTTTCCCAATATGAAGGATGAGCTTCTGGTACCATATCTGCTAATTTAATCAATGTGTGCTCTCTTATACATAGAGTTTGTAAAGGCCTTTTATTTCAGAATCCCAATCCTTCTTCCTAGCCTGTCTGTCTTCGGAGGCTCAGCTTTAGAACAATAACTGATAGATAAAAATGTTATGCAAAAGAGCAGATGAAAGACCCTTTCTGATTACACAGTTAACAGATTCATTGTTGGTCTTGTCTCTTCAGTGTCTGCATTGTTGTCCAGTTCCTCTTTCCTGCCCCATGAATATCCCTTCCCATGCCTTGCCCTGCCCCTTCCCACTAGCACCTCTCTTCCCCAGGCCCACAACTAACCCCAGTATGATGGTTCAGGCTCTGGCCACTTCTATCTACTCCTTATCTCTCTATTCCTCAGTGTTATTGGGCTCTGTACAGGTCCAAGGTGGAATGGGGGTGGCACAGGTGTAGACCGATAGAGTAACCAGGAATAGACACTTGGGTGAGGGGCATTTTGGAAGATGCTGGACATGCCAATCTAATCTAAACAGATTGTTTGTAAGGGGTATATTTTCCCAAGAAAATACTAAGAAGTAAACATTTAGAATCAATACATGGATACACTAAAAGAAACAAATCAATTTCCTCTGAATAACTATTTAGTGTTTCCATCTGTTTTTATAAAGCATTAAAGAGTCTTAAGTATTTGTTTGAGGAATTATGCCTGGGCATCAGTTTAAAGACCAAAGTGTTCCTGATGTAAGGCATGATATTTTCAATTGATGAGTTTGAATTGTAGTGTTGGAAAAGAGTATTGATTATACCAGGAACTGCCAAAAGAACAAACAAATTTGTCTTGAATTGAGTGCACCCAGAATGCTCCTTAGAGACAAGAATGGTGAAACTTGGTTTTACATACTTCGGGTAAATTGGCCAGCCCTTTGGAAAAGATAGGATGCTAGGAAAGGCAGAAGGTCAGCTAAAGATAGAAAAATCCTTAAATAGATTGATTGAAACAGCTATTAGAATACTGGACTTGAGCATGATGAAAGTCAAGACACAGGTGCAGGACAGAATAAGATTCAGTTTTGTTTTTCATTGGATTGCTATGAGTTATACATAGTTTTTTCAATGGGACCTACCAACAACAATACCACCCTTGTTGTTGCTGTGTACCATCAAGTCAGAACCGACCCATGGCTGACCCTTCAGCAGATTTTCAGAGGCAGCTAATCAAAAGGGAGGAGATTGTCCATCCTTCTCCCTTGAAGCAACTGGTGGCCTCGAACCATATGCCTTCAGGATTGCAGCACAGCATCTTGCCGCCAGGCTACCAGAGCTCTAACAACACTCTAAGCAGGGTAAATGTTTAGTACATTTGGCTGCTGACCAAAAAAGCTGGAAGAGTCCACTCAGTGTTATTTCAGAAGAAAAACCTGGTGATGTACTTCTGGAAAATCAGTCATTAGGAACCTTATAAAGCACAACTGTTCACTCACAAGGGGTTAGCATGAGTCGAAATCAGTACAACAGTACCTAGATTGCTTTTTCTTCTTGTTGTTTGATCCCCAGGGAATATAAGTGGAACCTTAGTTTTAAAATACTTTTCCAATTATTGAATATGTTGCCACTAAATCTAATATTGAAACTACTAGGCAAAATGAATGTTAGCAGTATAAAAAGGGCTCATATAAATACTGTATTCTCTTTTGAAATTTTGCCATAGGAAAGATAAAGTTAAACTGAAGATGATATCCACTCTGCAGCTGAGGTGGAATCAAATGAGTAAGAGGAAATAAATACAGGAGTATCCAGTACAGAGAAAAGTTGATTCATCATCAGGAAGCCCATCTGGAAGCAATAAAGCTATCTATGTTTAGATTAAATATAGAATGGCAGCCCCTATAGAAGTAGTAACTTCCATCTGCACACGTCCTTTAAGGTGAAATAAAAGAATAAATATATCCTGTGTAAGCCATTTAACAGTGGATTCAGTCAAAAGTTACATGGGTTTACGAAATAATTTTGTACTTTGATTGAAAGGAATCTCAAAGTAATTCTAAATTTAATATAAATATCCACGGCATACATCCAAACACATGAAAACTCTCCAAAAAGAGGAGAAAACGTTTTTTTTAAGAAAATCTGTTTCTCCTGTTATCACTGTAGCCAGTGAAGGAATCTTTGTTCCAAACAAAGCCTGTTAATTTCTTCCAGGTATCTTCTTTAGCCTTGATATAATCTAAAGAACCCAAGCTGTTGTTTTTGAAAACAATACTTTGATTTACATATGCATGCAGAGGTGTGGATGAGGTTTTTTTGTTTGGTTGGGTTTTTGTGTTTTTTGTTTGTTTGTTTGTTTGTTTTCCTTTTTACTTAAGTGAATCACTTCAGCAGAGATGAATCACTGTACTGGTTACTTATCACTAAGCAATAAATTTCCCTAAAATTTAATGATTTAAGTTATCACTTGCCATCTCACAGTTTCTATGGGTCAAGAGTCTAGAATTGTTTTAGTTAGGTGATTTCTTGTGATTCTGCAGTCCAAATCTTGACTTGAGCTATACAACTCCAGGGAGGAAGCCTTTGGGTGGTACAGATAAGATAACTATTGCCAGGGGCAGAATCCACTCAAGGGCATCTTATCACTTCCACCATAGTGACTAAGAATGAAGCAATGAATTTATATTCAACACAACACAGATTAAGTAAGGGTAGGTGTAGCTGACTGGGGAGTATTTGAGATGCTCCTTGTCACAGATACTCTGAAAAGCTTCCCTCCTAAATTTGCATTCCTAAGAAAATTCACCAGGGAGCTCTGGTGACCTAGTGGTAAGAAGCTGCCCTGCAATCCCAAAGGTATGGACTTCAAATCTACCACCTGCTCTGCTAAAGGATAGACAACCTCATCCTGTGGGATTTACTGCCTCTGAAAACCCACTAGAGAGTCAGCTATGAATTGGTTCTGACTCTATGGTACATACAAGGAAGTAATAATGCTTATAGTGTAGTATTTGACCATTTCAAAACTATTACACCAATATCTGTATCCATATTATTGTTGTATTTTGACACTTTGAATTTTTTACTTATAAATAATAAAGACATTTTAGAAATGAATTACCAAGATCATTAGCATACAAACTCATTAAAAACTAAAGCCAAACCAAAACCCACTGGCCTAGAATTCATTCAACTCATAATGTACCTCCATTGGATTTCTGAGGCTGCATATCTTTACAGGAGGAGATTGGCCAGTTTTCTCTCATAAAGCACCTTGTGGACTTGAACTACCAACTTGTTGTTAGTATCTTTACAGATGATACACTAAGCCACTGGGCTTCTTGGGATTGTGTTAAGCTTTGGTAAGGACCAATTACCACCAATTCCAACACATGGTGACTTCATGTGTGTTAGAGTAAAAGTTTTGCAAGTATTTTGCCAAGCTTTTTTTCTGAAATACCTTTGAGTGGATTTTAAACCCTAAAATTCTAGTTGTCAACCATGCATACTAACAACTTGCATCACTCGAAAACTCAAAACTGGTAAGGATGTTATATCCTTTTATCATATTTAGTTAGTTCCTGGTAACTAAAATTTGTTTCTGTGTCGTCTTTGCTCCTAGGTTAGCTAGCCATCATGGACCTTTCTGTTCCTCGTCCTCTAGTTGTAGAATCAGTTCATCTGCTCATTTGGCAAAAATGAGGAGCCAGCTGGCTATGCTCTCACTGCTCTGGACCAGGGAGAACTCAGCACAGCTTCTCCGAGGCCAGGAGCCAGGCCCTAGTACACTAGCCAGAAATCTCTGAAAATTTCCAGAGCTGGCCAGCTGTGCTTAACATCTGTGTTCCAGAACCATGGACCCTCAAGCGTCATTCCAAGTCTACAGGCCAACTCTTCCTATCATATGAAACTCCCATTTTCCATTTCAGGTCCTCTTCCAATACTTTAGCATGTTCAAGGCTGGTCAACTATAACAGAAATAAATAGACTTTGTTACATTCAACTCCTTTCTAGAGTAAGTAGTCCTATGCATTTTCCAAACCAAAAAATCTTTATTAAAAACACTCAAACATTTTTGGATTTTCCATCTTTCAAGTCCACATGACTGAATGTGAATACATGTGGGGAAATATCAATTTATGAAATATAGAGGTACTGTGTGCTAGAATTAAATGCAGTGATATTTGCATTGCATTTCTATCAGTTTTAATATTTGTATTTATAATACTTTTCCATGATATTTATCTTATAAATAGCTGCCTATGATCTTCTTAATGTCATCAAATGTTTCAAGTGAATAGTCTTTTGGGGGAAATAAAGTTTTTACTGATCCCAATGAAAACTTGGGGAAAATCATACACGTGTAATGTTGAAACAGTATATCTCAAAGGTCACTTGACCTGTCTAGGACTGTGTGAACTTTAGTGACCTTTTAATTCATGCTAAATTATACTGCTTTCAGAGTTATTGTGAAATTCTCTGTCTTTCTCATGGTTGTGGAGAACAGACTCTTAGCTGACCCTCCAGGGGATTCTTCAGAAGCTATAGATCACATGCGAGGCAACTGCCGATATTTCTCTTGAGTGTCAGCTAGCTGGTTGATTCTCAGGGAGCTCCAGTGATCTGGTGAAGCACTGCTTCTTACCTGAATTTACCAAAGGTACACAGTTCTAATCCACCAACTGTTCTACTGGAGAAGGGTGTGCTATCTCCTCTCATGTGATTTACTGACTCTGAAACCCACTGGAAGGTCAGCTATGGTTGGTTCCAATTCTACAGCCCACACCCAAATCAACAACAATAACATTTGGGTTGGCCTTACAACTTCTTCCCCAATGAACTCCTTGCTATATGAAAGCTTCTAGCACAGTGCCTGCTACCAAAACAAATGGAAAATAAGTATGTGTTTCTCTTGTTGGAATGTTATGAGTTTTTTATTGTTTTTGAGTGTAGTGAGTCTACTCTAGTTCATAATAAGCTATCAGACAGGGTAGAATTGCCCCCATAGAGATTCTTGGACCCTGGAAGAAAAGTGACAGAGTGACAGGAGTGTTATAAAAGGGGGAAAGAGAAAGCTTTTCACTGGGCAGCTCCACATTTAAGTTAGACAATAAACAGAAATAGATGGCTCCTCTTTGATGTACTATATTGAGGAAAGCAAATATTTTCCTAGAAAAGGAAAGGGTCAGTCCTTGATAAAAGATGTCAGACTGGGAAAGGTGGAGAAAGTGATGAAGGTCAACAACAACATAGGCTGACACAGTGACTGTATCAATAGGATTGAGCGAATCATAAATAGTGAGGATGGTGCAGAATAGGTCAAGGTTCAGATCTGTTGTTCATAGGGTCACTATGAGTCATAGTCACGTCAATGGCACCTAGTAACAACAACCTCTTTTTTCAGGGGAAGAAAAATTCTCTTCTTATGCCTTGTTCAGTGGGTGATTTGGCCTACAATTGCTTTTGTTATTGAGTGTTACCCATCATAACTGCTGTTGTTATAACTAGCAGAGAATGGAAACAAAATCCACAGTGATGAGTTTTGATGTCTTTTTTGTGAGAGATCTAAAATGTTTCTTGTTTCCAAGATGTCAGTATTCATATTTATATTCTTCCTTCTTTTGAAACTGGCTTCCATCTCAATGAAACAGAGAGGATACTTTCAATCAATTAAACATATTGAGCATCCACTAGACAAATAGCCTACATTGATTGATGCACTGTTTCAAAGAGAGGGAGAGAGAGAGAGAGAACAAGAGTTTTTTAGAAAGGGACTAGCAGTGCAGAAGAGGAAATGTCAAATACACATTCAGGAACTGAGATCAGCTGACTTGAGCTGGAGTAAATCTAAGAGTAAATGACAGCATGCTTCCTCCGTTAGACTCCAACCCTGATCTCTCTGGCCATTTAATGCCAGGTAAGATCTCTGCCAGGTTCTCAAATGAATGCCCATTACATCTATTTCCTCTCCACCTACTTCCCCTTTTATACTGTAATCTGCTTTCCATTTCCTACAGTGTGCTAGATTCATGCTCATAAAGGTCACCAACACTTTCACTGTTGCTGTATCAGGTGGTGACTTTCTCTCTTCCTCTCTTTTCCTTAGTAATCTTTTTCCTCGACTTCTATACCACTCTCCATTTCCTTCTTCTCCCTCCATAATCACTGTTTTCTTTTCCTGGTTTTCAAAGGAATGTCTGTGTATATTGCTCAATTCCAATAGTCTATTCTACCATTTGTTTGTAAGTTTTTCTGATTTATTCAGCTATAGTGGTGTATGTTTCACTGTAATGCTAGAATCTATGCCACCAGTATTTCAAATACCAGTGGAGTCACAAACAGGTTTCAGTGGATCTTCCAGATTAAGGCAAACTGTGAAGAAAGTTCTGCTGATCTATATTTGAAAATCACTCATGTAAACTCTGTGAATTACTATAGATTATTATCCAATATAATTCTTGAAGATGTCCTCTCCAGCTTGGAAAGCACTCATAATATAGAGTGGATGCAACAATGAACATCAATGGTTATAAAAGACACAGGACTAGGGGATGTTTTATTCTGTTGTCCATTGGGTCAAAATGAGTTAGAGCCAACTGGAAGGTAACTAATGACAACAACAATCAAAAGCCTATAATTCAGATTTTTCTCTACTTGTAAGTTCTGCCTTCATATGAATCCATTTTCCTCAACTTGACTACACCTTTTGCTTCTATACCACTCATTTTCAAAACCTTCTGGTGTCAACCCTCATGTTAGTCCACCATGTACTGTCTCCACTGTCTCTTCCATCTTCAAATCCTACAGAGTTCTCCCCATCCTCACACACTGCTCTCCACCTTCTGCTCCATGTGCCCTTCTCAGACTGTACGTAGAAGTTCCATGACTCATGATCTTCATACTGCACAGCCGTGTGCATGCATTTCCCTTTACTTAGTATTACCTTCCTCATCCTGTATGACCCTTCAGTACCTTCCTTCAAGACTCAGCTCAAATCTCTTAGTATTTCCGATTCCCTTCTTCCAAGGCAAATGTTCCTCTTACCTCTATTCTAATTATGAATTTTGAAGGTCAGTCTCCCATTTCAGGCAGTAGACACTTTAGAGGCAGCCATTGTTTACTTGCTATGCATCTGAGAGCTGGACAACGACTAAGGATCACAGAAGAAGAGTTGATACCTTTGAATTGTGGTGTTGGAGAAGAGCGCTGAATATCTCATAGACTGCCAAAAGAACAAACAGATATGCCTTGGAAAAAATGCAGACAGAGTACTCCTTGGATGCAAAGATGGTGAAGCTTTTCTTACATACTTTGTGCAGTTTGCTAGGAGAATTTATTCCTTGGAGAGGGACATCATACTTGGGAAGGTGGAGGGACGGTGATGGAGAGGAAGATTCTCAACCAGGTAGGTTGGCACAGTCACTGGAACAATGGGTTTGAATATGTCAGAGATTGTGAGGATGGCACAGATAGGATAGGGTTCAGATCTGTTGTCCATAGGGTCCTTAGGAGTCATACTCCACTCAACAGCACCTAACAACAACAATAACAATTGTTTATCTAGGTCTTCTGCCTCTCATGTCCAGCACAATGTCTAACCATCACACACAATTAAAAGTCTTTTTGCTGAATGAAAGAATGAGTACAGAAAGCAAGTCAGCAGCCTTGCTTATTAATTTGGTAGTTTACATGAGTAATTAATTACCTGACATTCATTTTCCACTGATCTTAAATCCAGGAATCTCAAAATTAAAAGCCACACCTTTCCTCACAATGGGGATCTTCCAAATTGAAGTTTATTTTCTGAGAGCTCCCCACTAAGGGAAGGATTTTCTTGTCTCATAGACAGAGAGCTTCTTTAGTTCCAAGTTAATGTCTTCAACCACTCAGGAATAATTAGTCAACATACGCACATACCTTCTGACTAATTGTCTAGTTACATGACTGATTAAATAGTAAACACCCAACTGGAACGGGAACACGAGACCAGGGTAGAAAAACTGAAACCAAATGTCTGCTCTGTCTTGAAGGTTTCTTACTTTGCTTTGCTCAAAAATCCTTGTCAATTGCTTTAGTAAACTTTTCTCAAGCTTTCACTTACCAGACACAATTTAGAAGATGCTGGTTTATTATCATAGTGATTTTGAATGTGCTTTCACCCACTTCAAACTCCCTCAACAGCTAGCTGGTGCACTAACACAGCTTCTCATTCTTTTTAGGAAAATACCTGACCCAAAATAGGTATGACTGAGGCACCAGGGGCTAAGGTTTGCAGACTTTATTCGAGATATTTGGAGCTTAAGAGGAGTTATTGGATACATTTAAATGTAGTCATTCTCACCCTAGTTGCCATTGAGTAAATTCCAACTCAAGTTGATCTCATGTATCTAAAAAGAAATTTTTCAGCTACTGATTTCCCATAAATATATCACCAGGACCAGGACTTCCTTTCAAGTTGCTTTCTATCATAGTGAGTTTGCACCTTCAACCCTGCAGTTAGCAGCTGAATGTGTTAAATCATTTCAACCACCCAAGAATATCTACATACTGCTAAGTTCAAATAATGGACATCACATCCCACAAGACCATGCTCTTCTCAACAAAGGAGGAATCAGCTTTTGGGATGGTCTCACTGTCCATTTCTCTTCACAGTAAGTCTGCTCCTTTATATGCTTCTCAAGGGAAGACCAGATGAAAGCTTACTTCTGCCAACCAACCCCAAATTTAGTTATAAAACTAAATTATTGAATAACGTCCAAATTCAAAGGTCCGGGATAACTTGCCATACATTTCCTATGAGAGCATGTCTGCTTAATAACAATGTAACAGATGATAAGGGTACCAAGTTCAGAGAGAGCTCTTTCAGCCCCTGTTAAAATTGATAATTACCAGACTAAACAAATCATTAGAAACATGTCCCCATCTCTAATCTGAATTTTAAAATACTTAAGAGTAATTTGGGAACTAAATCTCATTTTAATAAGCACCGAAGCAAAAAGTACTGAATAGCAGTTACAATTGACTTTTGAAAACTAATGATGGCCAATAGAAATTAAGAATAACACAGATTTGCATTCTTCTGGAGAATCTCTTAACTGACATTTCATTACTTGGGGGAGAAGGGAAGTGGTAAGTGAGATGAAGATTATTTATCAGCATATGTTAGATATTTCTACTTGCTTATTTATGGACAAATTTCAGACACCAAAAGGAAGAAGCAATAGTGATATTTTAAAGCACTTTCTCATTTGAAAAGTTAGGAAAATATATCTCTTTGCTTCCTCAAAATATATTCTTCTCTTTTTCTTTTCAAATATCTAAGGGGGGAAAAAACTCTTCAAAATTAAAACATTTCCCATTTCCTAGATCTAGACAATAGTAATTTTTAGTTAAATCTACCCAGCAAAGAACTCTTACTTCCAACTCTCCAGAAAAATGGGCAGAGTGGAATAAAACATAAAAACTTCTCCAAAATTTGGTGGTATTTTTATTATCAAAGACCTATCAAAGGTTAAAATACTTTATTACATGTATTTCCCATATTAAATTTTTCTTTAAAAGAGTAATGTGATGTGACAATTTTTCATAAAGAAATATTTCACTCTGAGGCTTTCATTTTTGTCCTTTCCACTATTTAGACAATGTTTTTCCTCGTGTCATTTTTCCTGGCTCAAAGCAAATTAACAAGAATAGAGTAAGGGAGCGGGCAAAGAAAGAAAGGAAAAAGTAGAAGTGTGGAGAGCTGAAATGTTTGTTATGTCACAAGCAACTTCTGCTGGGGGAAAAGTAAATAAGTAAATAAATCTGATTCCACATTTCATCCTGACGTGAATATGGAAATTTAAAGATCATGTTCACTGAATTTCCTTTTGTGCCCACTGTGACCAGGAATTTATGTGTTTGACTAACCCAGCATTCAAGTGAGTAAAGAATTGTTCCTTCATAGAAAATAAATGACTATTCCAACCTGATGTGAAGCAGTGTGAATTCTTCACCTTTTGCCCTGCTGGGTCTCATGACTCTTTGCCATGTTGAGGAATCATGCTGTTGATTCTCTCCCCTGAGAACAATTAAGACTACTAGCTTAGATTAATCCCTGTTCCATGCTACCAAAAATGCATAGATGTTTCCCATTTTCCATTATTACATTTAAATATTTCCATATTCAAGTAATGAAACCAGTTGCCATCAAATCAATTATAAATCACGCTTGGTCAGATAATCTCAGCGGCACCAGGATAGGTTTAGAAAATTTTTCAGAAGTAGATCACTTACCTTTTCTTTCAAAGAACCTCTTATTGAACTAAAACCTCCAACTTTTCAGTTAGTAGCCAAGTGTGATAGGCATTTATACTAACCTAGAGAATACTTCTGTTTAATAAACCCAGTTCTGACTCATGTTGTTGTTAAGTGCCATTGAGTTAAGTAAGAACAACATATCTGAACCCTACCCTATCCTACACAGCTCTGATCAACTCCAACACACTTGAGCCCATTGTCACAGCCACTGCGACAATTCATCTTAAGGATCTTCTGTTCCTCTAACCTTCCAGTTCTCTATGCATCATGTCCCTCTCCAAGAATTGCACTACCAACACATAGACTGCTGTTGTTGTTAGGTGCAATCAAGTTGTGTATGACCCATAGCAACCCTATGAACTATAGATCTGAACTTGTCCTATCCAGTGCTATTCTCACACTTCCCATTGCAGTAGTCAGTGTGTCAGTCCACCTGGTTGAGAGTATTCCTCTTCTTTGCTGAGCCTTTGCCTTTCAAAGCATCATGTCCCTCTCCAAAGAATAGCCTCTCCTAGAAACATGCCCAAAGTATGTGAGGGGACACTTTATCATCTTTGCCTCAAAAGAGGACTCTAGCCACACTTTCTTCAAGATGTATCTGTTCATTCTCTTGGCCATCCATGGGATGTTCAGTGCTCTTCTCCAACACTACAGCTAAATGGTACCAACTTTTTTCTGTCATTCTTATTTATTGTCCAGCTATCAGGTGCACAGCAAGTGATCAGAAAGTCCATGGCTTGAATCAGATGCACATTAGGCCACAAACTGACACCATTCTCCTCAATAATTTGGAGAGTTCACTAACAGTGGACTTCTCTAGTACAACATGTCTCCTAATTTCCTGACTGCTAGTACCAAGGATTGAGGATCCAAGGAGAAGTTGTTGAGTTTCAATCTTTTCTTATGTCCAGTGGTAAGAATTTTGTTTTGTTAAGACTTTCGGTAAGATGTTGAGATGCAATCTATATTGAAGGCTGTATTCTTTGATCTTCTGAAACAAATGTTTTAAGTCTTCCTCAGTTTTGGCAAACAAAGTTGTGTCATCTGCATAACTCAGGTATTGTTGAGTGTATTTTCATTCTTGATGCCACATTCTTCTTCACAGACACCAGATTCTTGAATAATTTATTCAGCATACAGATTGAATCAGTATAGAGAGTGAATAAAGCCCTGACACACTCTAGGAAGCATCAAAAGAAGATGGAGGGAATACACAGAATCGCTGTACTGAAAAGAACTGATTGATACTGAAAAAATGCACAAAGAACCAACCATATTAGCAGGAGCAGATGGTAATGAAGGAAGAAGTTTAAGCTGCAATGAAGGCAAAAAATAAGACCCTAGGAATGGATGGGATAGCTTCTCCATCCTTACCTCTAAATAACATTCTGATTGTACTTTCTCCAAGATATACCTGTTTGGGTGGTTGTTTTTTT
>NW_006400006.1:451301-452225 GCF_000299155.1 Elephantulus edwardii
GATCTTTCTTCTGTCATCCTTATTTATTTTCCAGCTGTCAGACGCATAATAGGTGATAACAAAGATTATATTTTTAATCAGGTGCACCCTAATACTTAAGCTGACATCATTGCTCTTCAGAACTTTGAAAATATCACTGACAGGAGACTTTCCCAATGTTATATGAATCCCCAGATCTCTTGACTGCTTATACGAAGAGTGTTGATTGTGGATCCAAGCAAGGTGAAAGGTTGATAATTGCAGCCTTTTCTCCATCTATCATGATTTTATCTATCAGCCTAGTGGTGAGGATTTTGTTTTCTTGGAGTTGAGATGAAGTCTATAATGATGGCTGCAGCCTTGGGTCTTCTGCAGCAAGCTTTTCAAGTCCTCATTTTCAGCAAGCCAGCTGTGTCATCTGCACGATGAGTCCTCCTCCAATCCCGATGCCACACTCTTCATTATAAACTCCAGGTACTCTAACGATTTGCTCAGCATATAGATTGAATGTGGCTGTCGTTGTGTGTTGTTGAGTCGGAATCAATTTTTAGGTGACCTGATTGTCCATCTTTCTCCTGGGGAGCAGCTAGTAGGTTCAAAGTGTGTGCCTTTGGGACTGTAGTGCAGCTTCTTACCACTAGGCCACCAGAACTCCCTGTTGGTTGAATAGATATGGAAAAAAAGATAAAAATCCTGGCTCATACTTTTCCAAATTTTAAAATATGCAGTGTTTTCTTGCTGTGTAGACAACAGCTTCACGTCAAGGTTTAGATTTTGTATGAGCATAATTAAGTGTTCTATAATTTCCATTCTTCTCAATGTTAACAATAATTGGACTACGTGATCATATAGTCAAATGCCTTTGCATAATCAATAAAACACAAATATACTTTAGCCAAGATCCATTTCACTTCAGCAGTGATATTCCTGGTGCCACAGCCTCTT
>NW_006400006.1:452846-482578 GCF_000299155.1 Elephantulus edwardii
TTCTGTAAACAGCTTGCCTCCAGAAACCCTATGAACCTGGAGAAAGAATGAAAGTCACACAAGTGTTGAGGACTTTTGTTCATAGGGTCGCTATGAGTCATCTATGACTCGACAGCACTTAACAACAATACTTTTATAGTATGTTTCATTCATATACATTGTTTTATATAATCTTCCATTTACATTATGTTCCATACAATCATTCATTTATATTCTACTAGTTTATTTATAAAATATGAATGCATTCTTTTTCAAACCAGATCCTTCCCATTTCCCGCACTCCCCACCCATCAAATTGTGCAACTGATGAATAATCTTCCCTAACTGAACCTCCTCACCACTCTGCTTCTACTCTCTGCCCTCTTGGATCCTCATACTCATTCTACAATAATGGTTTTACGTAGTATTTGTCTTTATAGGACTGAGTTAGATCACTCAGTGTAATGCTCTCCAGTCCCTCCCAACTTAGGAAGTAAATAAAATTATTGCTTCTGTGTGCAGCATAGTATTCCACTGTGTTAATGTACCATAATTTCTCAATCCATTTGTTTGTGTTGGACATTTTTACTGTTTCCATGTTCTTGAGATGGTGAATAACGCTGCTATGAACATTGGTGTACAAGTCTCCGTTTGTGTCTCAGTTTTCATTTTCTTGGGGTATATTCCAAGCAATGGAATAGCAGGACATATGGAATTTTTATGTTCAGCTTCATTATAAACTCCAGGTACTCTAACTGCCTTCCAGAGTGGTTCTACTGTTGAGCAATCCCACCAACAATGTATAAGAGTTCCTATCTTGCCACAACCTCTTTAACATATACTACTTGCTGTCCTAATAACTTTGCCATTGCAACTAGAGTGAGATGGTACCTCATTGTGGCTATGATTTATCTTTTAAAAAAAATCTATTCATATCTTTTGCCCATTTCATAATTGGGATATTAGTCTTTTTATTCTGAAAGCCCAGGAGTATTCCGTAAACTTTCTTTATGAGACTCTTGTCTGAGCTGGTATTGCTAAATGTTTGTTCCCAGTCTGTAGGGTGTTGTTGGGGGGTTTTTTTGTTTGTTTTTTTTCACCTTCTTGGAAAAAAACCCCAACAACTTTGATACAAGCAGGGATTTAATCTTTAGAAGTTCCCACTCATCAATTTTATCCTTTTCAAAGTGTGCATTTCTGGCTGTATGTGACAGTCTCTTTATATCTTAAACTAGGGCTTATAAGCTTGATACCAGTTTGTCTCTTATGAATTTTATGGTTTTGAGCTTTACTTTCAGGTCTCTCACACATTTTGAGTTGACTTTTGTGTGTGGTGTGAGATGTGGATCTTGTTTCAGCTTTCTGCAGTTGGCAGTCCAATTTTACCAGCACCATTTGTTAAAGAGATTGTCATTTCACCATCTGATAGGATTTATTTCCTTGTCAAATATCAGTTGACCATAGATAGTTGGGTCTTTTTCTGGGTTCTTAATTCTGTTCCATTGGTCTATGTGCCTGTCATTGTACCAGTATTATGTTATTTTGGTTATTACCGCTGTGTAGTAGGTTGTGAGGTCAGGGAGTACTGTGTCTCCCTCTTCATTTTTGTTTCTCAGAAGTGTTTTGCTTACTCAGGGTCTCTTGCTTCTCCAAGTAAACTTGGCAATTTCCCTTTCTTCCCACCCCCCCCCCCCCCCCCCATTATATAGACCTGATTTTTGTCATTCATTCCCTAGTCCAACTATTACAAATCAAGATCTTATGGGTGCAAGAGACAGAAAACCTAACATAACTGTGCTTTAAAATACAGGAATTTATTAATGTATATGAAAAAGCCCCAGGGTTGGACTTAAACTAAATGTTCAAACAATGTCATCCTAGTTTGATTTCTTTCACTTTCACTATCTTAGCTCTGCCCTCACCTGGTTTGTTATGTTCTGTTGATTCAACTCCTACTCACAATGCTTCTGTTTAAAACAAAACGGCATCTGTCCTAATCACACAATCTTCAAAATCTCTACCACTGATTGGGGAGTCTCTAGTTCTCATGAACTTCTGAATTCAAGTACAGTGGAAAATAGATTCAAGTACTTCTCTTCTCAGTAAATCCTTTGCAAGCCTAAGGAATTTCTCTCATTGGGCCCCACAATTTCCTTTTCAAGCTCCTTGAAAAAGAAATTTGGTATCTGCATTGAGATTGTGTTGAACATGTAGATTGCTTTTGGCAACATTGTCATTTTCACAATATTGAGTCTTTCTATCCATGAACAGGTACATTTTTCCATTTCTTTAGTCTTTTATTATGTCTTGCAAAAATGTTCCGTAATTTTCTTTGTATATAGGGCTTTTAAAAAAAAAATCATTTTAATCAAAGTTTACAGAGACTTTGGATTTCCAGCCAGTCATTTTTGCACTTTTCTCCCTGTCCATCCTCCCCACCCCCCATCGCTCTTCTCTTTGAAGAGTAAAAGAAAAAATTCTTTCACTGTTATACAATCCCTCCCCCAAGTCCACTCCACTATGCAGCCCTCTTTATGGATTCCTGTCATGGCAATAATAGCTAATCATATATCCCTTTTAAACAGTTCTCTCCCTCATCTATTTTAATGCAGTATACATAATTTATCCCATCTTTCTCAGTCTCCCCCCAAACCCAATGTCAGTCCCATTGTAGAGGTGTTTTGTATCTCTAGTTAGGTTCACTCCCAAGTATCTCAATTTGTAGTTGGTTATTGTAAATGGTATTGCTTTCTTCATTTCCTTCTCTGGTTTCTCTTTATTACTATAAAGGAATCCGACTGATTTTTGGATATTGATTTTGTATTCTGCCACTGTACAAACCTGGCCTACTAACTCTGACAGATTTTTTGTTTTTAGGGTTTTCTGTGTATATTATCATATCATCTGCATATAGCAATAGTTTAACCATCTCTTTGCTGATCTTGATGCCTTTTATTTTCTTGTCGTATTGCTCTAGCAAACATTTCCAATACAATACTGAATAGAAGTGGTGACAGTGGGCATTCTTGTCTGGTCCCTGTTTGCAAGGAAAATGCTTTTAGTCTTTTTCCATTGAGAATTATATTGGTTCTTGATTTTGTACATATAATTTTGACTATGTTGAGGGAATTTCTTTCTATTCCAATTTTGCTGAGTGTCTTTATCAGCAAGGGGTGTTGGATTTTGTCAAATGCCTTTTCTGCCAATTTTTAAGATCTTATGATTCTGTGCTCTGGGAGTTGAGGAGATGGTGCAGACATGGCCAAGTCCAAAAACCACACCACATACAACCAGTCCCAAAAATGGCACAGAAATGGTATCAAGAAACCAAGATCACAATAATATGAGTCTCTTAAGCAGTAGACCCCAAATTCCTGAGAAACATGAGCTTTGCCAAGAAGTACAACAACAAGGACCTAAACAAGAAGCAAGCCAACAATGCCAAAGCCATGGATGAACGTGCTAAGGCTGTGAAGGGCTCTTGTCAAGCACAAAAAGGCCAAGCCCCGGATCCCAAAGGGTGACAACTGCGAGCTCAGCTGACTAGCCTACATCACCCAACCCAGGCTTGGGAAGCATGCTAGGACTTACATTGCTAAGGGGCTCAGACTTAACCGACTAAAATCCAAAGCCAAGACCGAAGCTCCAGAAAAGTCCTCAACTCAGGCGCCAGCCAAGGCTGCAGCCCAGGAACCAGCTAAGGCCTCAACCCAGGCTCCTGCTCCAAGTCAGGCTCCCAAAGGTGCCCAGGCCCCTGGAAAGGCTCCATAACTGAGTTCTCAATCTGAGGACAGAAGGACTGGTGTAACCCCCTGGGCTGCTGCCATCTGCATGGAGCTGGTGTCCTTCTGTGTTGTTTGTACAAATAAATCCTAAAGCAGGAGAAAAAAAAAGATCATATGGTTCTTTTTATTTACTTTGCTAGTATGGTAAAGTACATTGATTATTTTTCTTATATCGAACCTTCCTTGCATAGTTGTCATGAATCCTCCTGCTTGGGCATGGTGGATAAATGTTTTGATGTGTTTTTTTATTCTATTGGCTAGAATTTTGTCAAGGATTTTTGCATCAATATTCATAAAAAAGATAATGTTCTGTAATTTTCTTTCTTGGTAATATCTTTGTCTGGTTTTGGTATTAGGATTATGCTTGCTTCATAGAATGATTTTGGAAGTGTTCTTTCTCTTTCAACTTTTTGAAATTATTTAAGTATAATTGATGATAGATCCTCTCTGAATATCTGGTAGAATTCAGCAGTGATGCCATCTGGTCCAGGACTTTACTTATGGGGAAGTCTTTTTATAACATTTTCAATTTCTTCTTTTGTGGTGGGTCTATTCAAGTGTTCTATCTTTGTCCTTGCCAGTCTTGGTAGGGCTTGAGTTTCAAGGAATTTGTCCATTTCCTCTAGATTTTTTTTATTTATCAGAGTATAGCTTTTTTTTTATAGTATTCTGGTATTAATGATTTAATTTCATCTGGTTCTGCTGTGATATCATCTCTATCATATCTTAATCAAGTTATCTGAGTCTTCTCTTCCCCCCCCCATTTTCTTAAGTTTGCCAGTGGTTTGTCAACTTTATTGACCCTTACAAAAAAAACCAGCTCATCAATATCTTATTGATAGTTTCATTTGTTTTCTTTTATTTCAGCTCTTATCCTTATAATTTCTTTTCTTCTAGAGTCTGTAGAATTAGATTGCTCTTCTTTTTCTATTTGTTGAAGCTGTTGAGTTAGATCATTGATTCTTCTTCACTTTTTGTGTGTGCCTGTTTTTTTACCAATACCTTTGTTGTAGTTATGTGCTGTTGAGTCACTTGCAACTCATAGCGACTCTAAGTACAAGTGCCCTAAACCCTGCTCTATCCTGTGCCAACTTCATTGTCTCCAACACACTTAACTCCCACTACCCCAATTACTGAATTGATTTATCTCATCGAGGGTCTTCCTCTCCTGCGCCATCTCTCCACTCTTCCAAACATGATATCCCCTCTCCAAGGACTGGTTCCTCCTTGCAACATGTCCAAAGTATGTCAAATGAAGCTTCAGAATCCTTGCCTGCCAGGAGCAGACCAGCTTCACTCTCTCCAGAGCAAACCTGTTTGTTCTGTAGCAGTCCATGGTATATTCAACACTCTTCTCTAGCACCACAGCACAAAGGCATCAATTCTGTTTCTATCATCCCTAGTCACTGTCCAGCTCTTTGATGCATAGCATGCAATTGTGAAGATTATAACCTGGATCAGGTGCATCTTAGTCTCCAGCCTGACATCATTGCTCTTCAGTACTCTGGAGAGGTCCCTGAAAGATGACTTTCCTAATGCAATTCATCTCTTAATTTCCTGGCTGCTGGTACCAAGAGTGTTGACTGTGGAGCCAAGGAAATTAAAACTGTTAACTATTTAAATCTCTTCACCATCCATACTGATGCTGCCAATTGGTCCAGTGATGAGAATCTTTGTTTTCTTGATATTGAGCTTTAATCAATATTGCAGTCCATGACCTTCTGCAGCAAGCACTTCAGGTTCTTCTCAGTTTCAGCAAGCAGGTGTGTGTTATCTGCATAATGCAGGTTGTTGATGAATCTTCCACCAATGCTGATGCCACATTCCTGCTTATACAGCCCAGCCTCCTGGATGATCTGTTCTGCATAGAGATTGTAAACGTATGGAGACAGAATACATCCCTGGTGTACACCCTTCCCAATTTTGAACCATGTAGTGGTGTCTCCTTTCTCTGCTCTGACAACTGCCTCTTGGTCCAAGTATAGGTTTTGCATTAGCACAATCAAATGTTCTGAGATTCCCATTCTCCTCAGAGTCAGCCACAGCTTGTGATCCACATAGTCAAAAGCCTTTGCATAGTCAATGAAGCACAGATAGACATTCTTCTGATATTCTTCTTTCTGTCAAGATCCATCTAACTTTAGCTATAATACCCATAGTACCATGGCCTCTTCTTAACCGAGCCTGCACATCTGACAGTTCTCTGTTGACATGTTGCTCCAGTTGTTTTTTGATAATTTTCAGCAGTATCTTGCTTGTATGCTTACCTTTAACACAGCTTGAACTCCTTCCCTGATCACGATGGGGTTTTTATCTTACCTACTTTCTGATTTTCTTTTTCTAATTTGTTAATTAAATCCCTTTAGTCTAAATCAAAGCGTAATTTTTAGAATGTCTTCTGACAGCTGTTTTGGTCTTTTCTTTCTCCTCTGTCTTTGTAATGATCTTTTGTCTCTTCATCGATGATATCTTTGATATAATCCCACAACTCTCTGGTCTTCAATCACTAGTGTATAATTCCTCAAATCTGTTTTTGAGATAATTTAGAAATTCAAATGGGATAAACTCAAGATAGTACATTGGTTCTTATGGACTTGTTTCAATTTTCTTCAACTTATATTTGAAGTTGTACATGATTAATTAAGAAATCTCACCTGATTTTGACTGCTGATATTGTGCTTCTCTAATGATTCTTTCCACATATGTAGTTAATTTGAATTCTATACAGTATATTAGGTAAAGTATAAATGTATAGTTGCCATTTGTGTTTCTTAAAAAGGTTGTTTTTGGGTTTCGTGTCATCTGCACAGCATAGATTTTTAAAATTATTATACTAGTTTATTTACAAAATTCAAATACACTGTTTTGCTAAGAATAAGTCATCAAATGTACAGAATTGAATCATCCCAGTCTCTTTTCAGTCCCTAAATCCTCAATTTCTAACTATCAATCCTTCTATTTTGTTTCCAACATTTTCATTACAGTCCTCAGTTATAGAATCCTTGACTACATTTTTGGTCAATTTTAGACTGCAGAAGTTGGTAGAATTTCCCAATTTCCTCATCTTTGGATTTAGCTGTTGGTGCATGTATTTGAATACCACTTGTATTAGCAGGTCTTCCCTGTATGTGTATGGATTTTATGCTATCACGAGTAACATTGTACTTCAGAATAGATCTTGAAATAGTCTTTTTTACTATGAGTACACCACCATTCTTCTTCATCTTTTCATTCCCAGATTAGTAGATCACATGCTTATCTGATTCAAATCAGCAATGCCAGTCCATCTGACTCACAAGGGCTTTAAAAGATAAAGTATAAATGTTCTATACTGTTTCAAAGACTATATGCCATTATGGAAGCTGCCTGTCACATGCCTCCCTCATGGAACAGCTTGAGAATTTGAACTAACTTTTGATTAGTATCCAAATATAAAATTCTATTAACTTCCTGAGATCCTTTCTTTTTAAGGCTAATAAGACCCTTTTAGAATTTCAGGAGATGTAATTTTTGTTTTGAATATTATAATTTTCACTTACAACTTTCCTATTTCAGTTTAAAGTCAATTATAACGTGGATTTTTAAAAGTCCATACCTCCAGATATTCAAGTTGCATTCAGAAGAGCCTATGAACAAGGGATATCATCACTGATGTCAGATAGATCTTGACGGAAAGCAGAGAATTAAAAAGATGTTTACTTGTGTTTTATTGCCTTCAAAATCATATTGTACTCTGTAGATCATAACAAATTATGGTTAACATGGTAAAAAAATGATAATCCAGAACACTCAATTATGCTCATGCAAAACCTCTACATAAGATAAGAAGTAGTTATCAGAACAGAACAAAAAATATGGCATGGTTTAAAATTGGGAAAGGTGCGCATCAGAGTTGGATCCTTCCTCCTATCTATTCAATCTTTGTGATGAGCAAATATTTGGGAAGCTGTATTATATGAAGAATACTTGTGGCATTAGGATTGGAGGAAGACTTATCAATAATATGACTGATGCACAGGACACAGCCATGCTTGTAGAAAGTCATGAAAACATGAAACATTTTCCAAAGAAGACAAAAAAATTAGTCTTTTACATGGGTTACATCTCAAATCAAGAGAACAAAAATCCTCACCACTGGACCAATAGTCAATTTCATGATACATGGAGGAATAATTGATGTTACCAATGATTTTATTTTACTTGGATCCACAATCAATATGCTTGATAGCAGCAGCCAAGAAATCAAAAGATGTGTCACATTGGGAAAGTCTGCTGTCAAAGTCCTCTCCAAAGTTCTAAAGAGAAGATTGAACAATGAATAAAGAACAAAGAAGAAGATGATGACTTTGAGATGTGGTGTTGGCATAAAGTATTGAAAATACTTTGTGTTGTTGTTGTTGATTGCCTTCAAGTTAAGCACAACTCATAGTGACCCTATGAACAAAAAGCCTGTAGCCTTTCTAGAACTATCAACCTTTATAAAAGTTCATAGAGTTTCCAGAGGCATGTTGGACAGCCAAAACCCCAGACACATTTGTTTTGAAGAAAGTACAACCAGTGTGCTCCTTAGAGGCAAAGATGAAAAGTGAAATTTTATCTTACATTAGGCTTGTACTCAGTAGGAGCCAATTCATGGAGAGGGACATAATTCTGGAAAAGGTTGAAGATCAGAAGGATCAGAAGGAAGACCCTCAAAAAAAATGGATTGACACAGACTGAACAATGAGCTTGACCGTGGCAGGGATCATGAGGACGACGCAGGGCAGATGCAGATATATTGTTTGTTGATTTGCTATGAGTTGTAGCCAACAAACCAGCACCCAACAACAACAATAACAATAACATATTGACACACCAGTAGCAATTGTTGACAAGCGAATATCCCACTTTGTATCCTTTACAGATGGCAAATACCAGCTGAAATGGAGGAGGATCATATGTGGAAATTTTTAGATATACCATTAAGAATAGGGGGTCCATGCACAAAAAATGAAAATAAAGTCTGCATTTGATGTAAAAAAATTTCAAACTGCTTGACACGTTCAATCACACTTTGTTGTTGTTTTACATTACACCCATATTCAAATACCTTTATGACTTTCAACTACTCTAACTCCTTAATGTAGTTGTACCTTAATATTCATCAATACAATATAAAATAATACAAAATAATTGATCAATACAATTACCAAATTAAAATTAATGAGGTCAGTTTTACAATGCTTTAAGACTCTTTACTTCTTCTTTTCACTGTCAACATGTTGCTGTTCTTGTTGTGTATCATAGAGTCAGAACCAACCCATAGCTGACCATCTGGTGGGTTTTCAGAGGCAGTTGATCACCCAGAAGGTAACTGCGTATCCTTCTCCCACAGAGCAGCTTGTGGCTTCAAACCACATGCCTTAAGAATTACAGCATAGCTTCTTGCCACTAGGCTACTAGGGCTCCCACAGTTAACTAATATTGATATATTTTAATTACATGGTTATATTAATATTGATTTGTAACTTGTAAGTATAGATAGTATGCAATACTATCTGTCTGTATTTAGACCTATTTTATAGATAAAGTATGTAATACTCAGTTTGTTATATTTTAGCGACTTACATTTTGCTGTAATGCTGGAAGCTAAGCCACTGGTGTTTCAAAGAGCAGTATGGCCAATCACGGTGTGCAAGCTACAGTGGAGCTTCCAGACTAATGGAGACTAAAAAGTAAGACTGATTATCCAGAAACAATAGCATACTATTGGACTATAGGGCGCTCTAGTGGCCTAGTGGCAAGAAGCTGCACTGCAAACCCAAAGGCACACAGTTTGAGGCCACCAGTTGCTCTGTGGGAGAAGGATGGACAATCACCTCCCTTGCGGTTAAGTATCTCTGAAAACTCTCTGGAGGGTCAGTGATGTGTCCGTTCTGGCTCAGTGGTACACAACAACAACAATAACAACAACAACATTGGATGGACATAGTGCTGGAAGACGAGTCCCACAGGTTGGAAGACATTCAAAATGGGCTAATAAAGAGCTGCCTCCTCAAAGTAGGGTCCACAATGATGATACCAATGGAATAAAATTCCACTCAATGAAGGACCTTCATTTGCTGATGTGACAGACTCGAAAAGAAACAGCTGCAAACTTCCATTAATAATTGGAACATGGATAGTTTCTAACAACTTTTGCAATCTGAAACTAAATCTACATGCAACCAAGATATATTAATAATTACTAATAATCTTTGGAATGTAAAAGTTAAAAACAAAGGACTGGTAGTTGGAAAATATGGCTTTGGTGAAAGAAAGAGGCTGGAGAGCACATGATAGAATTTTGTACAATTGATGATTTACACACAAACAGCAACTATTCACACAAACATCACCTGATGGACTAAACAAAATAAAGATGAGAAGTCTCTCCTATTGTAATTTAGGGCCTTGGAAATCTGACATAGAGTTGCTATGTATTGCAATTACTTCATTGGCAATAAGTGTTATATTAAGTATATATAAACTCAAGCTTATTTTTGTCAAGTTAGAACCAGCTCAAAGCTAAGCCTCCAGTGGCTTTCCAAAATCCAGAGACTGCTCAGGAGAAAACTACCTATCATTCTCCAAGAGAATGGTGTATTTAAAATCTTTAACTTTGAGTTATCAGCTGACTTATTTATGGACTATGCCAACAGAGTACCGTTAAATAAATAAATAAATATATTGTTGTTGTTGTTGTTGTTGTTATTTCTGCGTGCCATCTGGTCAGAAAGATACATAGCAGACCCTCCGGTGGGTTTTTAGAGCCAGTTAATGCATGAGAAAAGATTGCCCATCCTGCTCTCACCGAGCATCTGGTGGATTAGGACTGCATGCCGTAGCGACTGCAGCACAGCTTCTAGCCACTAGGCCACCAGAGCTCCCCATTGTTGTTGTTATATGCCATCAAGTCACCTGCGACTCATAGCAATCTTATATACAACAGCTCTAAACTCTGCTCTATCCTGGGCCAATCTCATTGTCTCTGATGCATATGTAATATGTATTATGTAATAAATTACAATATATAATGTTATGTATAATCCACAATCAATACTTTTGGCACCAGCAGTCAGGTAATCAAAAGAATTGCATTTGGGAAATCTGCTGTCAGGTATCTCTAGACTACTGAGAAGCAAATATGTCAGTCTAGAGACTAAGGTGTGTCTCATCCAGGCCATGGTCTTCATCATTATTTGCTATGCCTCAGAGACTGTACAGTGACTAAAGATGACAGAAGAATAATCGATGGCATCAAATTGTGATGCTGGAGAAGAGTCTTAAACATACAATTGACTGTCTAGAAAACAAATAAGTCTGTCTTGGAGAGGGTGAAACTAAGTTTCTCCTCTTGAAGGGTAGAATTTTCAAGATCCATCTCACATACTTTGAGCACTTGACCAGGAGGGGTACCAGTCCTTAAAGAAAGACAAGCTTGGAAGAGTGGAGAGACAGTACAGGAGAGGAAGATCCTGGATGAGATGGATTGATACTAACTGGAAAAGTGGGGTAAGCTGTGTCAGGGTAAGGTCACTATGGGTCAAACACAACTTGATGGAACAAAAGAACAACAACAGCAATATATAATGCATATAAATATTATTGTTATGTGCCGTTGAATCTGAACCAAGTCACAGCTGGTCCTTCAGCAAATTTTCAAAGACCCTAAAACTCACAGGAGGAGATTGCCCATATTTCTGCAGTGGAGCAGCTGGTGGATTCAAACCACGTGCCTTTGGATTGGCAACACAACTCATTACCACTAGGCTGACAGAGCTCTCTATGTGTTCTTGTTATTGTTAGATGACATGGAGTTAAATATAACTCATGGCAACTCTATGACCAACAGACCTGAATCCTGTCCTATCCTTTGTCATCCTATCATCTCTGATACATTTGAGTTCATTGCTGCAGTCACCCACCATAACAATTGGTGGTCTTCCTCTCTTCCACAGATCCTTCACCTTTTCAAACATGATGTTTCTTTCCAAGGAATAGCCTTCCCTAACAACATATCCAAAGTATGAGAGTCAAGCTTTACCATATTTGCTTCCAAGGAGCACTGTACCTTCTCCAAGACATATCTATATGTTCTTTGTCAGTCCATGGGATATTAAGTATTATTCTCTAACGCCACACCTTAAAGACATTCGTCCTTCTTCTGTCATCTTTATTTACTGTTCAGGTCTTAGATAGATACATAGATGCTGTTGTTGTTGTTGTTATGTGCCGTCGAGTCGTTTGCGACTCGTAGCGACCCTATGTACAACAGCCCTAAACCTTGCTCTATCCTGTGCCAATCGCATTGCCTCTGACACACCCATCCCGATTATCCCAGTCACTGAGTCAATCCACTTCATAGAGGGTCTTCCCCTTCTGTGCTGTCCCTCTAGCCTCCCAAGCATGATGTCCCTCTTCCATGACCTGTCTCTCCTTGCAACATGCCCAAAGTATGTCAGACGAAGCCCCAGAATCCTTGCCTCCAAGGAGCAGCCTGGTTTAACCCTCTGTACGATGAATCTGTTTTCTTGGCAGTCCATGGTACATTCAATACTCTTCTCCAGCACCACAGCTCAAAGGCGTCAATTCTCCTTCTATCCTCCCTAGTCATTGTCCAACTCTTTGATGCATAACAAGTGATTGCAAAAACCATGGCCTGTATCAGGCGCACCTTAGTCTCCAGAGAGACACCATTGCTCTTGAGTACTTTAGAGAGGTCCCTAACAGCAGACTTTCCCATCGCAATACGCTTTTTTTTAATTTCCTGGACAGAGATAGTTATAGATAATTATTAAATAAGTAACAATACCTGTATGGTGTGAGGTCAGCTGAGTCACTTCCTGCCACATGCATTGTTCCCCCTATTCTGTTCTACTGCCCCTGTGCCTTGGACTCCAAAATTTGAGGGTGTAAGCCTTGACCTGCAGGCTTCTGAGAGATAATGTTGTTTGTATCTGTGTGGCACTTGATTGTGCTTATGCGAAACCTGTACTTGAACCAGGAGGCAGTTGTCCGAACAGAGCAAGGAAACAATGGATGGCTCAAAATTGGGAAGGGTGTGCATCAAGGATGTGCCCTTTCTCCATATCTTTTTAATCTATATTCAGAACAGATTATCCAGGAGGCTGGACTCTATGAGGAGAAATGTGGCATCAGAATTGGAGGTAGACTCATCAACAATCTGCATTATGCAGATGACACAACCCTGCTTCCTGAAACTGAAGAGAACCTGAAGCACTTGCTGCAGAAGGTCAAAGACTGTAGTCTTCAATATGGATTGAAGCTCAACATCAAGAAAACAAAGATTCTCATCACTGGCACGCTTGGCTGCATCATGAATGGTGAAAAGACTGAGGTTTTTAACAGCTTCAGTTTGCTTGGCTCTACAATCAACACTATTGGTACTAGCAGCCAGAAAATTAAAAGACAAATTGCGTTGGGCAAGTCTACTGTCAGAGAACTCTCCAAAGTATTGACGAACAACAAAGTCAGTCTGGAGGCTAAGGTACGCCTGAAACAGGCCATGACCTTTGCAATTACTTGCTATGAACCATAAAGTTGGACAATGATTAGGAGTGGTAGAAGGATAATTGATGTCTTTGAGCTGTAGAGCTATAGAAAAGTGTTGAATATACCATGGACTGCTAGGAGAACAAACAGATTTGTCCTGGAGAGGTTGAGGCCAGGCTGCTCCTTGGAGGAAAGGATTCTGAAACTTCATCTGACATACTTTAGACATGTTGCAAGGCAGGATCAGTCCTTGGAGAGGGATGTCATCCTTGGGAGGGTGGAGTGACAGCGCAGGAGAGGAAGACTCTGGACAAGGTGGGTTGATTCAGTAACTGGGGTAATGGGAATAGGTGTGTCAGGGAAATTAAGGTTGGCACAGAGTAGAGTAGTGTTTAGGGCTGTTACACATAGGGTCATTATGAGTTGCAGGTGACTTGACAGCACATAACAACAAATAATAATGCAAAAAATATTTTCCAAATGAGAAAAAAAGTTACTCTAATGCTTCATAGATATCAGGTAACTTCTCGGTGAAGCTCTAGATCTTGGTTTCATAGCTTTCTTTCCCTACTAGAGTCACTGCTTTTCTGTTTAGATGGCATTTATTCTCTCTACAGTGGATATGCAATAAAAGCTTCAGAAAATATTTTTTCCTTTGATAATCATGTGCAACTCCTGGTAGCAATGACCATGAAATAAGCTTCCATTCCACATGCCTAGGGATTGAAAGAATTCAGGGTGGGCCTGATGGAAATTACATCCCAAACACACTAGAAATCCAGTTCACTCAGCCTCCCTGTTTTCTTCCACTTTGGTTTACATGGGAACCTGTGTTTGTAATGGAGTTTTGTGTTAACCAGCTGCAGATACAGTCCACATCTCCTGAGCTTTTCCAATGCCACATAACTCCTTTTCATAAAATCTTTCCAAATGTTATAAACTTTCATGTGATCTTAACTTATTTTAGTCTTCCCCACTAGATTTCAAGGACCATGGTGAGAAGAAGAATTGTTTATGCTTGCTAGACTAGTTAGATGTAAGTTATATTTATTTTACATACTATCTCCACTCAGATATTTAGAGCATGTTTTTGTTCTTAAGATATCTGCCAATTAATTAATTAGTGAAATTTTCATGTTCTCTTAGTTGTACAGACACTACACTGTTACTCACATTCATCTCATTCCCAAATTTCAGTTCTCAGATGTTCCTTAGTGTTGTAAATGACTTTCACTGCTAACCAGAAGTTGAAGTCCACCTGGGTGTTTGTCAGAAGGAAGGAGTGACAAAGTATCTCAAAGAAGTTAGTCATGAAAAGTCTGTGGAGCATAAGTTCACACTAACACACATAGGGTCACCATGTTGTTGTTATGTGTGGAACTGACTCATAGCTGAACCTACAGTGAGATTTTAGAGCATTTTAATCACATGGAAGGAGATTCCCAACCATAATCCTGCAGAGAAGCTGGTGTATTTCAACAGCATACTTTTGGAATGTTGTTGTTTACCATGGAGTAGGAACAAACACTCAGGCAGGTTTTCAGAGGCTCTTAATTGCAGGGAAGGAGACTGCCCATCCTCCCATGGAGCAGCTGGTGCCTTCAAATGGTGTGCCTTTGGGATTGCAATGCAGCTTCTTGCCACTAGGCCACAAGAGCTCTCCAGGGTGCAGAAGAGCAACGATGTTAGTCTAAATGCAAAGGTATGCCTGATCCAGGCCATGGTCTTCTCAATTACTTGTCATGCTTCAGAGAGTTGGACTATGACTAAGGATGACAGGAAAAGAATTGATGTCTTCAGGTTGTGTTGCTGGAAAAGAGTCTTGAACATACCATGGACTGCCAAGAAAACAAATAGGTCATTCTTGGACAGGGTGCAACCAAGTCTCTCCTTGGAGGTTATGATTTTGAAGCTCTGCCTCACTTACTTTGGGTATGTGGCCAGGAGAGATTGGCCCTTGGAGAAAGACATCATGCTCAGAAGGGTGGATGGACAGCACAGGAGAGGAAGACCCAGAGGAGTCGGGTGCAAAACGGGTTGTTGGCTTAGGGCAGGGAAGGGTTTAGAGCTGCGGTACATAGGGTCATTATGCACCACAGAAGACTCAACCAATAACATTCTATGACAGGTTTGGAAGCAGGAGTGACATCCACTTCCTAAATAACATGCCTTCAGAAACTCTATGAACTTTGAGAAATTGCAGAGGGGCTTCAGGCCTTTTGTTCATAGAGTCCCTATGAGTCATGCCGGACTTGAAGGCAATCCATAACAAGCACCACAACCTTTGGAATGGCAGTGAGGTTCCTTACCTCTAGGCCATCAGAGGTTCCTTACCTCTAGGCCATCAGAGTTCCCTAACAGGTCACCACAGTTTTCTTCTTTATAGTATTTTTCCCTTTTCAAGTACACATAACTCCAGAAAAAAAAAGGAGGGGGGGGGGGAAGGTTTTTTTAGTACTCTATATCTAAGATACTGTATCTCCCAACTTGCCGGGCAAACAATTACCACCTTCAGCACTGTGATAACCACAGTCATTGTGCTTTTGTTCAGGGACTCCTGCTCCTTTTATCTTTTCTCCTGCATTAGAATTTGAGCTCTGACATGTTAGAATTTTCTTTTCCCTCCTCCTCCTTGACCTACAGAAGAAACAATGTGGGACAAAGGGCTCTTTGATTCGCTATATGGTACAAAATTTTTTTTCTATTTCTTCAAAGAGAATGTTCATTTTAGTTCTGGAATCTAAAGAATGTTTTTGTCTATATTTCTAGACAATGTAAAAACCAAGATGAAAGCATGTGGTCCCTCAAGAAGTTTATGATAGAGAAGGAAGTGGCACAAAGTTGACATTAACTTGGATAGTGATGGACATATCTTTGCTAGGAGTTATCAAATAGCAAGCGCAAATGAATCTGGAAAAAAGAACTTAAAATGCTAAAAACATTCAATTCTGCTAGGCTTTATTTTTCTGGTGTATTAAGAACAACACTATGCAAGGAGAGTTGAACATAAGAAAAATAATCAACATAATTTATTACATTATCAAAGCAAAGAACAAGAACCAAATGACCCTATCAATTAATGCAGAAAAGGCCTTCAGCAGAATCCAACACACTTTCTTGATTAAAACATTCAGTAAAACAGGAATAGAAGGGAATTTCCTCAACATAGTGAAAAGTATGTATATAAAACTAAGAGCCAACATCATTCTCACTGGAGAAAACCTAAAGCTTAAAGGTTTTCCCCTTGAAAACAGAGACCAGACAAGAACGCCCACTTTCACCACTCCTATTTAATATTGTATTGGAAGTACTTGGTAGAGAAATATTACAAGAGAAGGGAATAAAGGTACCCAGGTTGACGAAGAGGTAGGAAAACTCTCACTATATGCAGGTGATATGATAGTATATGCAGGACACCCCAAGGACTCAACAACAGCAATGACAAAATGAATTGGTCTACTAGGTCTAACAATAGGTTGTAGTTGATTGTATATAAGATCAATATAAAAAAATCAGTGGGATTCCTCTACAATAACAAAGAAAACACAGAGAATGGAACCAAGAAAGCAATATCATTTCCAATACTCAATCACAAATTGATTTATTTAGGTATTGATGCCTTTGAGCTGTGGTGCTGGAGAAAAGTATTTAGAATACCATGGACTGCTAGGAAAACAAACAGATTCATCCTGGAAAGGGTTAAACCGAGTGGTTCCTTGGAGGCAAGGATTCTGAGGCTCCATCTAATATACTTTGGACATGCTGTGAGGAGAGACCGGTCCTTGGAGAGGGACATCATGCTTGGGAGGGTGGAGAGACAACGAAGGAGGGGAAGGCCCTCTATGAGGTGGATTGATTCAGTGACTGGGATAAATGGGATGGGAGTGTCAGAGACAGTGCGATTGGCACTGGATAGAGCAGAGTTTAGGGCTGTTGTGCATAGGGTCACTATGAGTCACAAGCGACTTGAAGGCACATAACAACAACAGCAAACCTAACTACAAACACAAAAGATCTGTGTAAAGAAAACCATAAAGCACTACTGCGATAAACAATTAGAAACTTAACTAAATGGAAAAATGTTCTTTTTACTGAGATGCTGCTGCTGTTTTTGTTATGTGCCATTGAATCGCTTGTGACTCATAGTAATCCCATGTACAATAACTCTGAACCCTGTCTGTACTGAGTCAGTCTCACCGACTGACACACCTAAGCCCATTACCCCAGCTACCATGTCAGTCCATCTCATCTGGGGTCTTCCTCTCCTGTATCTCCCTCCACCCTTCCAAGTATAATGTCTTTCACCAAGTACTGGTCCCTCCTGGCCATGTGCCCAAAGAATGTGAGATGGAGATTTCAAATCCTTGCCTCCAAGGAGAAAATTGATTTCACCCTCTCTAAGGCAGACCTATTTGTTCTCCTGGTGGTCCACAGTATGTATGTTCAGTATTCTTCTCTAGCACCACAACTCAAAGGCATTGACTCTTCTTCTGTCATCCTTAGTCATTGTCCAACTCTCTGATGCATAGCAAGTAAGTGCAAAGACCAAGGCTTGCCTCAGGTACACCTTAGTCTCTAGACTGTCATAATTGTTCTTAAATACTTTGAAAAAGTCCCTGACAGCAGAGTTCCCCAGTGCAGTTTTTCTTTTGATTTTCTGACTTCTGGTGCCAAGAGTGCTGATTATGATGGAGCTGAGCAAGCTGAAATTGCTAACAACCTCTATCTCTTCTCCATCCGTCATGATACTGTCAACTAGCTTAATGGTGAGAATCCTTGTCTTCTTAATATTGAGTTTCAATCCATATTGAAGGCTACAATCTTTGACTTTCCGCAGCACATGCTTCAAATCCTCCTTAGCAAGTCGTGTCATCTGCATATCACAATTGTTAATGAATCTTCCTCCAGTTTGGATGCCACATTTTTGGTCATAAAATCTTGCATCCAGAATGATCTGTTCCATATACAGATTAAAAAAGTATGAAGAAAAGATGCATCCCTGACACATTCCCCTCCTGATTTTGAACCATGTAGAGTATCTTTGCTCTGTTTTGAGGACTGCTTACTGGCCCAAGTATAGGTTTTGCATGAGTACAACAAATGTTCTGGGATATTCATTCTTCTCAATGTTAGCCAAAATTTATTGTGATCTACATAATCAATAAAGCACACATAGACATTCCTCTGGTATCCTTTGTTTTCAGTCAAGATCCATGTGAAATTGGTGATAATGTGTGTAATGCCATGTCCTCATCTAAACTCACCTTGTATTCCTGGTAGTTCTCTGTCGATGTACTGTTCCAGCCACTTTCTATTATCTTCAGCAGAATTCGCTTGTGTGTGATATTAATGATAGTGTTCTATAATCTGCACACCCTGTCATGTCACCTTTATTTGGGCTAAGAATAAAAATGGATCTCTTTTCAGTCCGTTGGTCAGGTACTGGAACAAAACGACTCAATATAGTGAAAATGGCAAATGTACCAAAAGAAATCAACCTGTTTAACACAATCTTCATATAGATGTTGTTATAGTTGTGCACCATAGAGTCAGAATCGACTCATGCTTGACCATTCAGTGGGTTTTCAGAACAGTTTCTCACATGGGAAGAGATTGCCCATCCTTCTTCTGTGGAGCAACTGGTGGCCTTGAACCATGTACTTCCTAATTGCATCATAGCTTCTTGCCACTAGGCCATGAGAGCTTCTCATACAGATGCCAAATTCCTTTTCCAAGAGATAGAAAATGCAATAAAAAAGTTTATTTGGAAAGAAAAGAGATTCTGAACAAGCAAAGCACTTCTTAAAGTATCATTAATTCTGACACACCAACCCCATTGTCCCAATTACTATATCAATCCATCTCATCCAGGGTTTTCCTCTCCTGCACTGTCCCTCCACCATCTAAGCATGATGTCCTTCTCTGAGGACCGGTCTCTCCTGGCCATGTGCCCAAATTATGTGATACTGATCTTCAAAATCCTAGCCTCCAAGGAGAAATTTGGTTTCACCCTCTCCAAGATAGACCTATTTGTTTTCTTGGCAGTCCATGGTATGTTCAAGACTCTTCTACAGCACCAGAACTCAAAGGCATCAATTCTTGTTTTGTCATTCTTAGTCATTATCCAGCTCTCTGATGCATAGCAAGTAATGGCAAAGACTATGGCCTGGATGAGGTGTACCTTAGTCTCCAGACTGACATCATTGTTTTTCAGCACTTCAGAGAGGTCTCTGAAAGCAGATTTCCCCAGACTGCTGGCACCAAGAGTGATGATTGTGGAGGCTAGTAATTATTAACAATCTCAATCTCTTCTCCGTCTATCACGGTGCTGCCAATTGGCCCACTGGTGAGAATCTTTGTCTTCTTGATGTTGAGCTTCAATTCTTATTGAAGACTATAGTCCTTGACTTCTGCAGCAAGTGCTTCACACTTTAGTTTTCTTTAGTTTCACAAAGCAAGGTTGCATCATCTGCATAATGTAGGTTATTGATGAGTCTTCCTCTAACCCTGATGCTACAATCCTCCTCATAAAGCCCTGCTTCCCAAATGATCTGTTCTGCATATAGATTGAAAGTGTCTGGAGACAAGATGCATCCCTGACACACTCCTTTCCTGATTTTGAACCATGCACTGTTTTCCTGCACTGTTCTGAAGACTTCTTCCGGGTCCAAGTATAGGTTTCACATAGCACAGTACCATTTTCCCCAGGGTTAACCACAATTTGTTGTGATCCACACAGTCAAATGCCTTTGCATAGTCAATGAAACACAGATAGACATTTTTGTCTTTGCTTTCTGTCAAGATCTATCTGGCATTGGCAATAATGTGTAAAATCACAATGAGATATCATCTTACTCCAGTACCAATAGAAAAGTTTAACAGGACAGTAAGCAATATATTTTGGAGAGAATATATAACTTTGATACACTATTGGTGAGATTGTAAAATGGTGCAAATATTCTTGAAGGCAGACTGGCATTTCCTCAGAAAGCTGAATATAAAAATTCTATATGATCAGCTCTTCCACTGCTTGGAATATACCCCGAGGGAAACAGAACTGAAACACAAACGGAGATTTGTACATCAAAGTTAATAGTAGCCTTATTCACAATAACAAGAACATGCAAACAGTCCAAATGTCTATCAATAAAGGACTAGATTGAGAAATTTTTATACATTTGCATGATAGAATACTGTGCAGCGCTCAGAACCAAATATTTTGAAAAATACTATATAATATGGGAAAGGCTAGAGACAATTATGCTGAGTGAATTAACTCATGCTCATAAAGACAAATACTGATTAAGACCATTATGGTAAAAACAAAAGGACAACTAGTAGAATATGTATGGTTATCCAAAGAGGGAAAGGGAGGGGTTAGGCACTGAGGTTAGGGAGAGGAGAAATCACAGAGTCTGAGAGTTTGGTGAGTGGAGGGATGAGTGAAGGAATTAGGAAAGATCCAGTGGAGATCTGAAAATAACGGGGTAATAATGGCACAGTTCAATCATGATTAATTTTGTAAGACACAATGTATGGGAATGATCAGACACAATGTGAATGTGAAAGCAAAAAATAAAAATTGCAAAGGAAAGGATAAAAGACATCAGGGGAATAGAAATGATGAAAGCTTAGAATAATATTCAAAATGTAGGAGAGAGAAATGAGCAATTCTTAAAAAAGAGTTGCTCTGAGTTCACATCTCATGAAACTAGATGGTCCTGAGCAATGTGAGGATTTGGGTCTGGGAAAGTAAAGAGTCAGAAGAGGAGGACAGCTGGCTCAGTCCCTGCAGGAAAGGTTTCACAGAGGGCAAGAGGTGGATGGGTGCTAAGGATAGAAGAATATACACAGAAATGAGAGATTCTAAGACATTTCTGAAAGGCTCTTGTTTATTAAAGCTTTTCTTTGGCTGCAGCTATGGGAGGCCCCTTATCAAGACATGGATTTTTTTAGTGATGTCATGGTGTAGAAGAAGGCATGACACTGTTGGTTCCAGGAAATGTTTCTCCTGGTACAATATGAAGGGCATCAGGCTGCTCTCTGACCTGCCTTGGCCGACCACATCGATGACTCCATCTAAAACCAGGAGGGATGTTTTTCTAAGGCATGTGTATATGCTCTGGTGATGTAGTCCATCGACAGTTGCGCCACTAACTCAGAGGCTGTGATTTTCTGGTGGTTCAAATCTTGGAAATCTACTGGAGGGTCAGTTACTAGTCAGACCCAACTCAGTGGCAGTGATGTGTGTCTGTGTGTGTGTGTGCACACATGTGTATAGCTATCCAATTATTTATCTACAATGTTTTCACAGAGTGTTCTAGGAGACATTTCCTAACCACTTTCTAAATGTTAACACTTTTTAATCCTCAGGACAATGCTACACATAGCGAGCATTGTCATGGTGTCCACTTTACAGATGGGGAAGCTAAAGCTTAAAGAAATTACCTGTGTCTTTAGTCTCATATCAGACTACAGTGTGACAGGAGACTTTAATGAAATATCAGCAGAGGAGTCTAGCTTCACAGGTTATTCTTCAAAAAGCCTAAGTATCTATTTAATAGGCCAATTGCTATCAGAAAATTCTATAAGAACTTTATAGGTAATATCGTCATTCCTATCATAGAACAAATAAAAAAGTAGGTAAGTAGTGGTCACTCACTTACTCATTGCCATGGAGTAGGACTGATTTATAACTGACCATCCAGTGGATTTTCTGGAGACTGTAAAATGCATGGGAGGAGCTTGCCCATCTTTCTACTGTGGAACTGCTGGTGGAACCAAACCGCAGGAGAGCTCAGACTTTGAGTTAACTGAACTACCTACAGACTAAACCAACAAAGCTCCCTGAGATTTGTAAGAAGTAGTAGTAGTTGTTGTCGTATACCGACAAGTTAGAAATGATATGTAGTTGACCCTCTAGTGGGTATTCAGAGGCAGAAAATTTCAAGTAGGTGATGGCTCATATTTCTCCCACTGGACAGCAGGTGGATTTGAACCACCACACACCTTTTAGTTTGGATTGGCACTCCAAATCCTTACCACTACGTCACCAGAGCTTCCCATATACATTTTTTTTTAAGATTATATCCTGGGAAGTTGAGCAGCGTAAAGATAACTTGTCTTGTTTTTTGGTTTGTTTGTTTTTTTAATTTTTGTGTGGGAAACTGTTTTCTCCTTAGCCATGAAACACTGTCCAAGTCTTTGACTTTACAGTGAGTCATAGGACACTTGTGGGCTCTCTGGACCTAAGTCTTCCTTTAACTCCCTTTGTTTCTAGTGCAGGTGCTTATACAGTCAGACACAGTGACCTCTGTTTGTTTCAGAAATAGTTTGGGATTAACAGAAGATAGTTTACAATTAGCTAATATTCCATTTGGCAAAGTCATGTACATATCAAGTCTATTTGATTCTATATGTCTGTCGATTTTCCTTATGCTTAGCCAGTTATACATCTGTGTATGTATTATTAATTGTCATGGGGCTGATTTTTCCATTGTCCTATCTATGTGTAGATGTGTCTGTAAATGATTACTCTGGGTTAAAAATTCAAACACACTGGGGTTTTTTTAAGCTAATAACTTACCCTGTCTTCACCAGAGATGATTTTGTGATTTTTAGAGAAAAGGTTCTGAGATTTTGGAACTTTCTCATTTTAGTCCACTGAGCCAAATTCCAATCACTCTTTTGTTCTTTTTTCTTTTCTTTGTTCCTTTCTCCTTCTTTTCTTAGAAAATCACTGTCTATAAATAATTAGCATAAAATATTATGCTAACCTGTACTTTTAAATCTGAAATATAAACAAAAAGATAATGCATATATTTGTTAATCATTTTCTGATATCATGTAGCTTTTGACTATGAGCAGTAAAAAGAAACACAACTCACAAAATGTTGTCAGTGTCTTCCAGAAAGCAATGATACAAAATGATAAATTTTTAGCACAAGTCTAGTTTTATACAGATGCCAAATTGAGAATGAAAATAGCAGTTTGATAATAGAGTAGGTGAAATTTAATTAGGAAGACATTTTGACTTGTATATAATTGAAAATGCTCCTTAAAGTGTTAAAGAGCAAGGATGTTAGTTTAAAGACTAAGATGTGTCTGATCCAAGTAAAAATATTAAAATATTATCTATTACTTCCAATGCAATTTGTACTTGGACAATGAATAAAGATGAAAGGGCAAGAATTATTGTCTTTGAATTATGGTCTTGGAAAAGAGCATTTAATATCCCATGTTTTTGTTATGTGCCATCAAGTCACCTGCAACTCATGGTAACCCTATGTATAATTGCTCTGAACCTTGTCTTAATAGCCTGAGCCTGTCTTACTTGCTCTGACACACCTACCCTCATTACCCCAGTAACTGTCAATCCATCTCATGCAGGGTCTTCCTCTCCTGTGCTGTCCTTTCAAGCATGATGTCCTCCTCCTGGCCACATGCCCAAAGTATGTGAGATGGAGATTCAAAATCCTGCCTCCAAGGAGAAACTTCATTTCACCCTCTTCTTTTGGTGTTTGTTCTTTTGGTGGTTCATGCTATGTTCAGTATTTTTCCTCAGTACCACAACTCAAATGCGTCAATCCTTCTCCTGTCATTCTTAGTCATTATCCAGCCTTAGATGCATTGCAAGTAATTGTAAAGACCATGGCCTAGAGCAGGTGCAAGTTAGTCCCAAATGACATTATTATTCCTTAGTACTTTAGAGAGGTCCCCGACAGCAGATTTTCCCAAGATGATTCATCTTTTCATTTCCTGACTGTTGGTGACAAGAATGTTGATTGAGGAGCCAAGTAAGCTGAAATTGTTAACAACCTCATTTTCTTCTCCATCTATTATGGTGCTGCCGATTAACCCAGTGGTGAGAATCTTTGACTTCTTGATGAGCTGCTATCCATAGCGAAGGCTACAGTCCTTGACTTTCTTCAGTAAACACTTCAGGTCCTCCTTACTTTCAGCAAGCAAAGCTCTGTCTTCTGCATAACACAGGCTGTTGATGAGTTTTTCTCCAATCTGGATGCCACGTTCCTCCTCATAAAGCCCAGCCTTCCAAATAATCTGTTCTGCATACAGACAGAAAAGGAATGGAGACAGGATACATCCCTGACACATTCCTTTCCTGACTTCGAACTGGGCAGTGTTTCCTTGCTCTGTTCTGAGGACTGGTTACTGGTCCAAGCACAGGTTTTGCAATATCTCATGGACTGCTAAAGAGCAAACAAATCTGACTTGGAAGAAATGCAATCAGATTGCTATTTAGAGGCAAAGATGGTTAAATTTCATCTCACATGCTTTAGACATGTTGTCAGGACAGGGCAATCCTTGGAAAAAGACATCACGCTGAAAAAGGTTAAGGGTCAACAAAAGATAGGACAACCTTCAAAGGGATAAATTGACACAATAACTGTAACAATAACTCAAGTATGACAGAGATGATGAGGATGGCACGAAATAGGGCAAGGCTCACAACCATTGTTCATTCTTAAGGTCACTATGAGTCATATAGTCAACTGTATGACAATTAACAATAACAACACATATTTGAGATAATAGTTTCAATTATGATAAGGAGTGCAGGACGTACAATAATTACATGCTCCACTGTTAAGTGAAAAGTCAGCAGGTCAAACTCACTCTGCTACTTTTCAGAAGAAAAGAAAACTATCTAAGACTCTGCTCCTGTAAATGTTATGTGCCAAGAAACTCTATGCAACATTTGAATTACCATGACTGTGACATGATATGGAGAAAATATAAAGGAGTAATTAAACATTTCTAAGTGAAATATAGTCAAAATTAAAATCTTAGGCATAAAATTTTCTTGAAAGATCTTCAATATAGAAGAGAGAACAATCTGTCTGTAATATATCATATTGAAATAATTCTGAAAGCTGTATCTTTTGCTTCAGATCTAATACTTAACAACTTTTTGTTTTGATACTTATGCTATTGATAACTTTAGTCAAAGAAGTTCCATGATACCAACATATAGACACAAGAATGAGCAATTATCAATAGCCTATATCAATGTAGCAATTTACTTTGTGCAAAGCCATCAATCCATTCATTCATTTAAAAGATCATTTCTTTAGCATAAACTATGTAGCTGGTACTGTGTTGAGTAATAAGGCAACATGAACTTTCATTCACACTTTACCAAAGAAGATGGTCTGTGGTATGTCACTCAAGTGTTATGTGTATTGTGAATAATTAAGTGAAATTTGTTATGACATATCCTATTAAGGTAACTTAATTTTGGGTTTATTAACTATGCAAAGGCATTTAACTGTGTGGATTGTAACAAATTATGGCTAACATTGAGAAGAACAAGAATTCTAGAAGACTTATTTGTGTTCATGTGAAAACTATACCTAGACACAGAGGCTATTGTGCAAACAGAGTAAGGGAATACTTCAAGTTGTAAAATTAAGTAAGGTGTATGTCAGGGTTGTATCCGTTCTCCATATCTATTCAATTTGTATGCTAAGTGAATTGTTCAAGAAGGTGGGCTCCATGAAGAAGAATGTGGCATAAGGATTGGATGAAGATTCATCAATAACTTTCATTACATAGATGATACAACCTTGCTTGCTGAAAGAGAGGAGTAATTGAAGCTCTTGCTGCAGAAGATCAAACTCTGCGGTTGTTGTTGTTGTAAAGTGCTGTCAAGTTGTAGATTACTCATAGCGACCTTATGAACGAAAGACCTGAACACTTGTATAAATAATTGAAGAACTTGGGTGCCTTTCATCCTCTCTCCAGGTTCATACGGTTTCTGGAGGCAAGCTATTACAGAAGTGGATGCCACTCCTCCTTACAAGCTTGTTTTCATCAGGGAGCTCCACCCCACTCTCTGTCCGCATTGGTAACGCATTTGACACATCAGTGTCACAGTGTTCAGCCTCACAGCAACCAAAAGTGACCGTGCACAGTACGGCAACCTGTACACCAGGGCTACATGACCTAAAAGAATGTCTTTGGCTTGTACTGATATGTTTTTAAATTTCTCCAAGTGTTTCTAATAATGCAATCAGACTTAAGGATTGCACTTAGTAAAACAGACATACATAAATGTGAAATTTAATTAGGTTGAATTTCATGGTTAGAATAAATTTATGTATAAATATATAGCATACAAGCTAGTTTTATTTTAAATACCTTCTATAAGCAGAATCTACATGTTTAAGAGTGTTAGCTGCCATCAAGTATAACTTAATAGAGACTCTATGAATAAGAAAATCTTACACTTGTCCTATACTGTGCCATTCTCCCAATCTCTGACACATTTGAGTCCATTTCTGCAGCCACTGTGCTAATCAATCGACCAGGTTGAGGGTCTTCCTCTCTTTTGCCATCCTTTCCAAAGCATATCTCCCAGCAACATGCTCAAAGTATGTGATACAAAGTTTTATAATCTTTGCCTTCAAAAAGCACTCTGGTTGCACTGTCTCTAAGACATGTTTGTTCTTTTGACAATTCATGGAGTATCTAGTACCACAGCTCTAAGGCATCAATTATTCTTTGGTCATTCTTATCCTTTGTCCAGCTCTAGTAACTTAGCAAGTAATTGAAAAGACAGTGAGTGGCCTGGGTTATGTGCATCTTAGTCCTCAAATTACATATTTGCTCTTCAATTATTTAGAGACGGCACTTAACAACAACAACAACAACAATACAAACAAACAAACCACACAGTTATTCTGGCCTAGAGGAGAGCCCAGGCAGGTGATTTAGTGGCTCAAAGCAATTCTAGACCATGAATTCCTTGAAGGCAGAGCTGCCTGTTGTCTCTCACTTATGCCTGACATGAGAACCTGCATACAAGTGTTACGTAATGAATAGTAGGAAAGTGGACTGAATTCATTCAAAGTACTCTGGGAATGCATTACACACAATTTCTTCCAGTAAACAAAAAAGAAAGAAAGAAAGAAACCTATTTTGTGCTATCTATGCTTCTCTTCTAGGAGCAAAAAGATGATACCCATACCAATGTGATGGTATTTCTTTCTGCTCCCTTGGAGCCAAGAAACGTTATGGAGAAAGAAAACTTACCCATAACCACAATGCATTCAGGTTAAGAAATATACAGATTCAGTACCAGCCTATCTAGTTCATTGGGTGGCCATTGCTCATATAAACTGTTGCTGAAAACTTCTGCTTCCCAGATATTGACAACTGGTTCTCACAATTAAGGATGAGCCAAATTTGTCAAACATCAGCTGTCTGAGAATACAACTGAGTTCAACACTTAACAGTGCTTTTCATCTGTTCAATCTGATTAGCACTTCACACTTGCCATGAAAACAAAATGTCCACTCAGATAGCTAAACCAATTGGACTACTCAGATATGTTGGCCTAGAGGACACGATCTCAGACTTCCCCCATAAACACATATTCCCATGGAAACCAAACTCGAAGTAGATTCACTTTATTTTAGTCCCAGTGATTCTCAGGAGGTTTTCCCTGATGCCTTCTGGGTTCTCAGTGTCCAAGTCAGTGCTTTTTCCATGGCTGGTTATCACTTTGAGCCATCACTTTAGCTGAGCTCAGACAACACTCGTCTTGAACAGACTCCAAGGAGTTTTCCACAGAGATCTTATGTCTGTAGAACTGTCTGCTCTCCCAGACTTCATAAACCCTTTGCCTCTCCAGGCATGGAAAAAGAAAGATTTTTTTCTTTTTAAATTAGTTAAATATCATTCTATTTTTTATTTTAAATAAGCTCTATTCTTCTACTGCCACATTAACTTTTGAGACTCTCAAAGATTTCAGTGGTTTATATCCTAAATTTGAAAAAAACAGTACATACACACATACACATGAATACACTGCTATCAAGTCTGTTTTAACTCAGAGAAATCTTAAAGGACCAGGCTGAACTGTCCTATAGGGTTTCCGAGGCTATAAATCTTTATAAAAGTAGAATGTCACATCGTTCTCCCACGAAGTGCATAGTGAGGTTAGAACTAAAGACCTATCAGTTAACAGTCCAGTGGCTCATCACTGTCCCACTAGGCTCTAGATGTAGGTAAACAATTAAAAATTTGAATACAGTGGAGCCCCAGTTCATTACATTTTGAGACAAATCAAGGACATATCCTGTTCTTCCTCAATCCTAGATACCAAATATTCAGACTATTATTTCAAGTTCAAATGTTGGACATGTCTTCAAGAAGACAACTAATGATTACTCTGGAATAACCTTCTTAAGTCTATAGCTATTTTCTTTTTCTACTATGAAGTATAATTCAGATGTCTAATTTTTGTCTTTCATCTGTATGAGCTCAGGTTCTGGAAGTTTATTACTCTGTAAAACAACTTAAAATTCACACTCAGTTAAAGAACACAAGAAGAAATTGCCTTTTTAACATGTCCATTCTTCTGAATGTATTTCACTCACAATAATAATAACTGATATCTTAAAGCAAATAAAGTATTTTATGATGTGGCTTAGTGGTTTTATTTCTGCCATTTGAGGAAGCCAAGAGACCACAACACAAGTCTGAAAAAGAATTAGGCTCTGTTTTTGATTAAGCATGTATTGCTTAAAACTATGGCAAGTGGAGGGAAAAACTTTACTGCTAATTTATCTGAGCAGTATTTTTTTCTCTGAACCCTTTCAATAATGAAAACTATGAGGACAGTGGCAAGGGATAGAAGAAATTTAATAAACAAAAACTTTCTTTTTAATTGCAAACTGTAACTGTTTCCATTAATATTCATTTGACTTTTCTTGCATACCTTTCACACTCAGGAAACAAAATATAAGTAGAAATATTAATTAATAAATTTTATTAGACAGATGGTTAAAATCAGTTTAAGTTAAAAATAAAGATTCCAGGACTGTTTACTCAGTAGACATTTAATGAGATGAGTTATAGTAACACAATTTTTAATAGCTACACAATAGTGTTTCATCTTTAAAATAACATTTTAAATTAATAAAAAATATTTCTCACATATTACAAACGAAGGCACTGATATATCTTTATATGGAAGGAGCCCTTGTGTGATCTAGTGTATAATTTTTCAAGCTGTGTTCTTTGATCCAAGGAAGAAAGATGGGAATTCTCCATCTGTAAAACTTTATGTCCTCAGAAACACAACAGGAGGGTCTCTATGAATTGGAGTCAGTTCAATGACAGTGGATTTGTTCTTCGTGAGCCACTCACTTTCTTCTTAAAATCTTTTTAACTTCCAAATCCATATTCAGATAAAAAATATATAGGAACAGCTTTAAATGTTACATAATTCGTTATGGATTTGGCAGCATCTCATAAGCAAAACTGTTTAATCTACTAAATCTCAATAAAATATACATGAGTATTGCTTGTTGTTGTTGTTGTTATGTGCTGTCGAGTCGTTTCCGACTCATAGCGACCCTATGCACAACAGCTCTAAACCCTGCTCTATCCTGCGCCAACCGCACC
>NW_006400006.1:484615-515011 GCF_000299155.1 Elephantulus edwardii
GAAGATTGCACTGGAGCGTAGAGAAGCCAAAGCACAAGGAAGAATTCAAGATACTAAAGAGCTGAACAGAAGATTCCAAAAGGCTGCTCGGAATCACAAAGCAAAATACTACTAATGCTTAGGATGATATCAGTTATCAAAATAATAATAATGCTATTCAGGTGATAATGTAAATAATGATTCATGACTGTAAATTAAAAAGCTGAGAAAAATTGGGCAAATTCAGGGTGATGGTTGTTGTTGTTAAGTGCCGCTGAGTCATCGGCTACTCAGAGCCACCCTATGAATGTGAGTCCTTGTCGACACTTGCGTGCATGACATTCATCCTTTTTCCAGGTTCATAGAGTTTCTGGAGGCAAGCTATATCAGGGTACTTAATTAATAAACTGCCCACTGTTACAATACATAAATTCATCTGCATATTTGTGATTTTCATTTACACTTGGACATTTTCTATAAAGATACAATCTTGGTTTTCTGAAACATATGTTTGCAAAAATGGGGGGAAATGTTATATTATTCTTTTTGAGCCTAAAATTTAGCATAAGGACTCAGAAAAATTGTGTTTAGTATTATAATTGAATGAATTTAAAAGAGAAGATGATTCAAATTATCAAAATTTATCAGTTCTTCATTTCTGTCAGTATGCAGAGAAGTACAATATGGCACAAAATTTTTCCTGAAAACACCTAACCTCAACAAAATGCTAAAGAGACACAATGTCAGTTTAAAGAACACAGTTGGCCTAATTCAAGCCATAAGTGTTTGTTTGTTTGTTTTTTCCAATTACTTCCTATGCATCTGAAAATTGGACAATGAATAGGATGATTGGAGAAGAACTGACATCTTTAAATTGTGGAGTTGGTCTTTTGGAGATGAGTACTGAACATCTCATGGATTGTCCAAAAAGCAAAAGGGTCTGTCTTGGAGAAAGTACAATCAGGGTACTCCTTACGGGCAAGGATGCTGAAACTTCATCAATATACTTTGAGCATCTTGTCAGGAGAAGTCAGCCTTAAAAATGACATCAGCCTGGAAAAGGTGGAGGGCCAGAGAAAGAGAGGTATATCTTCAACAAAATGGATTCACACAGTGACCGTAACAATGGGGTCTAGTACTTAATATGTGGTGAGGATTTAGCAGGATGAGGTAGGGTTGCTAAGAGTAAAATCAGCTCAACTGCACCTAACCACGATTGTATTTTATACTATTTAATAATTTGAGAATTTGAGAATAAATTTAGCATATAATTTCAACATGTAGAGAGATAGCTACTTCCAGGCCAAGGGCATCCATAATGCTTACTTCATTGAGTCATTTCTTCCATCCTCCTATCCCTCATGAGAGGTTGCTCTCAGGTGGTACCCACTCATAAAGTGACATCTTTTAATTTTTATTTTATATTGGCTTGCTTACGAAGTCCATATACATTGTGTTTCACACTATTCTTCATTTACATTGTGTTTCATACACTCATTCCCATGCATTATGATGACTGAATAAAGCTTCCCCACAGGGTTTCAAAGCTGTGAGTCTTTATGGAAGCAGCTCATCAAATATTTTTCCCTCTCGTATATAATCACTGCATGAGGAGCTCTGGTGGCCTAGTGATATAAAGCTACACTGCAATCTTAAAAAACAAGTGATTTGAATCTACCAGCCTGCTCCACAGGGTAATAATGGGCAATGTGGGAAGCCAAATTTCATAATAAATATTTACAATAAACCAAATATCATATCAGGATATGAGGGCAATTGCTACAACCTGGATTTCACAAAGACAATCCTTAAATGTTTACATGGGTAGGCACTAAGGCAAACGTTAAGTATTTACAGGATTCTTGTACTGTATTTGCTAATCCCTCCGTCCTGAGTCAAGCATAAAGTGTTCAATGGAAAGAGCTTAGCCTCATTTGCACTGAATTCTCTTTGTTATTTGCTCCCTAACAATTCTCAATAAAGGCACAGGGAAGCAGAGATCAGGACTTCAGTTGTTCAAGAACTGTTTGCCTCCTGCTTCACCTCTGTTTTCTCCTACAGTCTTGGTGTTCTGTCTCATTAATACTTATTAATATACTTTACCTTCAGTCAGCAACAGGGAAATCTCCTCCTGTGTGATTAACTCCCTCCGGAAAACTCACTGGAAGACCAATTATGGGTCAATTCTGACTCAATAGCACCCAACAACAACAATCACCAGGTGAGTTCAAATCACCTGCATTTCAGTTAACAGGGCAGCACTTACCTGCTATACTACTCAAGCTCTCTCTTTAAGAAATAACTCCAATACACAGTTCAATCCTACATTGGGTTTCTGAGCCTGTATATTACAATGAGAAAAGATTGCTTACCTATCTTTTTAGGAGCAGCTGGTGTATTTGCATTGCTAGAAACAGAGCATCTTAGTAGTTAGCAAAACAAAATCTTATTATCAGAAATCTCCCAAAAATACCACTCCCTCAGTCACTCACTGTCATCTGTGACTTTTTGCTGACCCTCCATTGGGTTCCTAAGACTGAAAATTTTATCAGAGGAGATTACACATCTTTCTCACATAGAATGGCTGCTGGATTAGAATTGCCAATAAAGTGTAGCTGCTGGTGTTGGCAGATGGAGAAGAGATTGAGATTGCTCTCAACTTCAGCTTGCTTGGTCCCACAATCAACACTTTTGGGACAAGGAGTCAGGAAATCTAAAGACAAATTCTACTGGGAAAGTCTGCTGTGAGGGACTTCTCTAGAGTACTAAAGAGCAACAATGTCAGTCTGGAGACTAAGATTTGCCTGATATAAGCCATGGTCTTCACAATGACTTAATATGCATCAGAGACCTGGACAAAAACTAAGAGCAATAGAAGGAGAAACCATGCCTTTGAGTTGTGTTTCTGGAGAAGAGTGTTGAACATATATTCTGTGGACTAGCAAGAGAGCCAACAGGTCTGTCCAAGAAAGGGCAAAATCAGGCTGCTCCCATCAGGCAAGGATTTTGAAGCTCCATTTCACATACTTTGGGCACATGGCCAAGAGGTACCACTCCTTGGAGAAGAACATTATACTTGGAAGGGTGAAGGGACAACAAAGAAAAGGAAGACCCCAGATGAGATGGATTGACTTAGTGACTGGAGAAATGGGATTAATTTGTTGGAGATGATGATGAGATTGCCTTAGGATAGGAAAGGTTTCAGAGCTGTTATATGTAGGGTCTCTATGACTCACAGGCAACTTGATGAAACAGAACAACAGCAGTAAAATATCTTGCTTTAGGTATGGTCAAGTTTATTTTGGCTCAAAATGCCCCTCTGTACAATGTAATTAAATATTGTTCCATCTTATTGTGTTCTCAAAATCTTGCTATATTTGTGCTCATTGCTTGTTCATTACAACAGTTCATATCATTAAAAGATTTCCTCTTTCTTGGTGACTTTCTACCAAACATGATGTCCTTTTTGACAGCGGGGTCCTTTCTGGTTATACCACCAAATTGCTTGAGAGAATGTACCACTATACTCACTTCTAGGAACCTCTGGTAGTACAGTACATAAGGAGTTTCACTGCCAACACAAACATGACTCAAATCATGGCATCTCCGACATTTCCATGAGATTTACAGCTTGTGGAGGGTTAGCTATGAGTTGATTCTGACTTCATGGTAATGAGAGAGTGAATAAGTAAAAGAGTGTTCCAACTGTACTTCTTCCAGAGCAGATTTATTTCTTATTCTGGTCCTCCATGATGATAAGTGTTCACTATTCTTTAACAACACCTTAATTCAAAGGAATCACATCTTTTGTGTTCTTTAGGATTTATTTTCTAGTTTTCACATTCATATCTAGCCATTTATAATCCTATAGCTTTAATCAGATGACTCTTCATACTCAGGGTAACATCTTTTATCTTTAATACCTTTAAAAGGACCTTGTTGTTGTTATGTGTCAGCAAGTCACCTGTAACTCATGTATAACAGCTCTGAAGCCTGCCCTGTCCTGAGCCAGTCTCACTGAATCCAACACACCTCAGCCCATTGCATTAGTATCAATCTATCTTATCTGGGGTCTTCCTCTCCTGCACTGTCCCTCCACCTTTCTGAGCATGATGTCCTTTTCCAAGGATTTGCCCCTCCTGGCCACATGCCCTAAGTATGTGAAATGGAGCTTCAGAATCCTAGCCTCCAAGAAGAAACATGGTTTCCCTCTCTCGGAGACAAGATTATTTTCTTGACAGTCCATGGCATGTTCAAGACTCTTCTCCAGCACTGCAACTCAAAGGCATCAACTCTTCTTCTATCATCCTTAGTCATTGTAAAGCCTTCTGATGCTTAGCAAGTAATTGCAAAGACAATGGCCTGAATCAGGTACACCTTAATCTCTAGACAGATATCATTTGTTTTCAGTTCTCTGGAAAAGTTCCCGAAAGCACATTTACCTAATGGAATTCATTTTTTGATTTCCTGACTGCTGGTGCCAAGAGTGTTGCCTATGGAGCCAAGCAAGCTGTAACTGTTAAAAACCTCAATCTTCATGGTGCTGCCATTTGGCCCAGTGGTGAGTATATCTGTCTTCTTGATGTGGAGCTTCAATCCATATTGAAGACTATAATCTTGGATCTGCATCAAGTATTTCAGGTCCACTTTAGTTTCAGCAAGCAAAGTCATGTCATCTGCATAATATATATTATGGATGAGTCTTCCTCCAATCCTGATGCCACATTCCTCCTCATAAAGCTTAGCCTCCCGAATGATCTGTTTTGCATATAGATTGATAAGGTATGGAGACCAAATACATCCCTGTTGCAATCCTTTCCTGATTTTGAAGCATACAGTGTTTCCTTTCTCTATTCTGAAGACTGCTTCCTGGTCCAAGTATAGGTTTTAAATAAGCACGATAAAGTGTCCTGGGATTCCCATTATCCTCAAGGGCTAGCCATTATTTGTTGCTATCCACATAATGAAATGCCATTGCAGAGTCAATGAAACACAGATAGATATCCCTCTGGTACTCTTCGCTTTCTGCCAAGATCCATCTGACACTGATGATAATGACTCTATTGCCACAACCTCTTCTATACCCAGCTTGTAGTTCTGGTAGTTCTCTGTCAATGTACTGTTCAATTCATTTCTGGATAATCATCAGCAAGATTTAGTTTGCTTTTGATATCAGCTATCTTGTCCGATAATTTCCACACTCTGTCAGATCACCTTTTTTTGGAATAGGAATAAATAATGGATCTCTTCTAGCTGGTAGCCAGGTAGTTGTCCTTCAGATTTCTTGGCATAACTTGGTGAGCATGTCCAGGGCAGTATCTGTTTGTTGAAATATGTCAATTGGTATTCCATCAATTCTGGGGGTTTTATTTTTTGCCAAGCCCTTCAGAGCAGCCTGAACTTATTCCTTCATCACTCTTGCCTCTTGATCATGTTTTCAAGATTTACTGAATGCAACTCATCACACCATTGTTTGGCTGCTGCATCCATTAACATTGACTATGGATGCAAGTGAAATGAAATTCTTCACGACTTCAATCTTTGATCTGCTTATTATGTTGTTACTTAATCCAGCTGTGAGAAATTTTATTTCTTCATATACAGGTGCAATCCACTGAATCTTTGATCTTCATCAGTAAGTGCTTTGAGTTTTTTACACTTTCAGCAGGCAAGGTTGTGTTTTCTTCATATCACAAGTTTGTCTTCCTCCATTCCTGATATTGCATTATATTTCCTGTTTCACCTTTTTGGATTATTTGCTCAGCATACAGATTGATTAAGTATGGTGAAGTACAGCTTTGTTTCAAACCATGCAATACCCTCTTATTGTTTAAATAACTTCCTTTTGGTCATGTCCAAGATCCACATGAACACTATGAATATTCTAGAATCACATTATTTTAGTATTATACTTCATGTGTTCCAATTCAGATAGTCAAAAGTATTTACATAGTCTATAAAGTAAAGATAAAGATCTGTTTGGTATTCTCAGCTTTTAGCCAATAATTATCTAACACCAGCAATGGTATTCTTTATTTGACATTCTCTTTTGAATCTGATTTTAATTTCTACAATTTCTTTATCCACATGCTGCTGCAATTATTTTTAGATATTTCCTTCAAGATATCATTTGCATGTAATATTAATGATAGTCATTAATTTCTGCATTTTGGTGGATCAACTTTCTTTGGAGTGTGAATAAGATGGATCTCTTCTTCTAAAAGATATAGTGGTGGACAATTTTTATTGTCAACAGAGAAAAAACCAAACAAATCTTTGATGACCACAAAATCTCCCTAACATAAAATGATCTTCTTTTGATCTTCTCAATGTCATCATAACAGGATGAAATTATATCACAATTTTTAACTACAGAAAAATTATGACACATATTTAGCAAGCTGGTCTTCGAAAACAGTTACTATTTTTCTTTATCTCCCTAACAAGAATAACATATACAAATATATATCTTCCAAACTCCACTGTTTAAACTTTTTGGATGAGAAGAAAGTAATAAATTTTAGAACAGATTAGTAAAAACCAAGTAAACTTATGTTTACCTATCCATGGAATCTTTACAACAACAACAGCAGCAACATGACTGAACCTCCTAGAGAATGACCCAAAAATTTTTTAAAAAGTTTCCAAAATTATATTTCACAATATCTTCATTTTTCAGTTACAATGTTTTTAAATCATGACAACACAGATTCTAAATTCTTTTATGGTATTTCAACTTTATCCTTTCCTAAAACATTAGCTAATTAACCTCATTTTTACTTAGAGGATCTCCTGACCTGTTAACCACTACTACATAGGTTGTCGTTCTTGTTGTTAAGTGCCATCGAGTCACAGGTGACTCATAGTGACCCTATGAAGGAGAGTCCTCAACGCTTGGGTGTCTTTCATCCTCTCTCCAGGTTCATAGGGTTGACAGAGGCAAGCTATTACAGAAGTGGATGCCACTCCTCCTTACAAGCTTGTTTTAATCGGGGAGCTCCACCCCACTCTTTGTCCGCATTGGGTAGCCAACCATTAACACATTTGACACATCAGTGTCACAGTGTTCAGCCTCACAGCAATCACAAGTGACTGCAGTATGGCAACTTGTACACCAGGGCTATACGACCTAGAGGAATGTCTGAACAAAAACAATGAAAGACAGGCCCTAGGGCAGTGAATTAAAAGTCACCCACCTTCGGCTTGGCAGCATAACCTTCTGTCCACTGGTCCAGCAGATCTCTCTATGTTGATGTTAATGTTGTTAAGTGCCTTTGGGTCACAGGCGACTCACAGCGACTCTATGAAGGAGAGTCCTCAAGCTTGGGTGTCTTTCATTCTCTCTTCAGGTTCATAGAGTTTCCGGAGGCAAGCTCTTATGTAAGAGGATGCCGCTCCTCCTTCCAAGCTTGTAGGTAAGAAATAAAAATTAAAAAATCATCATATTATCAATCATAAGTTATAGACTTATTTATGGCACTGTAGAGAGCCAGTGACAGTGATTTATAAAGAAAATATTTTTATATAAAATTTTTCTGTAGAGAAGCAAGATAAACTTACTGTGTCTTTGTAGACTGTGAGTTACACCCTGAAGCACAGAGCTTTTAACTTTGGTAAGGAGTTGCGCTGCTAACTCAAATGCATGTAGTTTGAATCCACATACTGTTCCTCAAGAGAAAGATTGGCAGTTTCTTCTTGTGTGAATTATAGGCTCTGGAAACTTGTTGAAGGGTCAGCTATGAGTCAGTTCTGACTCTTCAGAACATAACAACAACAACAACCATTTAGTTCAAGAAAGAGTTAAGGGAAGAGGGGGAAGGCAATAAGTCCATGCAAAACTGTAAAAGATCCATGGTGACCAGATATAATTTCTACTTGGTATGGGCAAAGGATATAACTGAACTATGAACAAACTTTTTTCTGAAAAGACTTGAGTACAAATTATTTTTGTTAGTTTAAGGGTTGAAAAATAAAAATATATTTATATGAAAAGAAATTTAAAATATACATTTTCTTGATAAAATTAAAAAATAGAATAATTATAATTGAGCACATTTTTTGTGCCAAAGTAAAATATCTGAATAGAAGATTTCAAAGGGTAGCTTGAGAAGACAAAGAAAATTATTATAACAGAATATGCAGAGAGCTGTAGCTGGAGAATTTAAAGGGAAGAACTTGCTCTACATTTCACAAGCAGAGAGAACTGGAAAACAAATTTAAACCTCAAGTCACAATATTGAAAGATGCTATAGATAAAATATTGAAAGATTCAGAAAACATCAAAAGAAGATGGAACGATACACAGAATCACTGTAAAAAAAAGAATTGACACTGAAAAATTTCTGGAAGTAACAAAAGAACAATAATAATGATGGAGGAAGTGGAAGCTGCATTGAAGGCATTGGCAAAAAATAAGGCTCCAGCAATCAATGGGATACCAATTGCCTTTTTTTAATGAACAGATGCAGTGTTGGATGCGATCATCTGCCTATGTCAGTAAATCTAGAGGATAGCTGTCTGGCCAATTGAGTAGAAGAGGTCCAAATATGTTCCCATTCCTAAAAGGTGATCCAGTAGAATGGGAAAACTATTAAACAATATCACTACTATAATATGCATTCAAAATACTTTTTTTATTTGTTTGGTTTTTTGTTTGTTTTTTTTTAGAAGAGCTGTTTATATATATATATATTTTACTGCTATGATTGTCTTAGTCCCAACAAGATGAGAATAGCCATGCAGTTAACCATTTCCATTTTTTTTAAATGTAACATATTTTTATAGCATATTCTTCCTATTTAAAAGGAATATATATTATTAAGTATTATTTTCATGACAAGATTCCAGCAAAAGAAATGCATAGTAAAGTGGACTGTGGACTTGGGGAGGGGGTATTGCATTACAATGAATTTTTTTTTCTTTTCAAAGAAAAAATACTTCTGAATATCATTCAAAAATGGCTAGATCAGTACATAGATAGGGAACTACTAGAAGTTCAAGCAGGATTTAGAAGAGGATATCATCTCTGATATCAGATGATCCTGGCTGAAAGTAAAGAATACCAGAAGAATGTATATTTGTGCTTTACTGTCTACATGAAGACATCCACTGTGTGGATCCTAACAAGTTATGGCTGACATTGAGAAGCATGGGAATCTCAGAGCACTTAATTGTGTTCATGCAAAACCTATACCTGGACCAGGAGGCTGTTGTGTGAGTAGAACAGGGGAATACTGCATGGTTTAAAAATGTAAAAGGGAGTGCATCAGGGTTGTATTCTTTCTCCATACATAATATGCTCAGCAAATTATTAGAGAAGCTGAAATCTATGAAGATGAATGTGGCATCAGGATCAAAGGAAGACTCATCAATAACCTGTGTTATACAGGTGACACAACCCTAATTGCTGAAAGTGAGGAGGATTGAAGCACTTGTTGCAGAAGATTGTGGAATGCAGCAGTCAATATGGATTTCATCTCAATATCAAGAAAACAAAGATCTTACCACTGGACTAATAGGTAGTATCATGATGGATGCAGAAGAGATTGAAACTGTCAACAACTTCATTTTATTTGGATCCAGAATTAACACCCTTGGTTCCAGGCAGTCAGGAAATACAGAGATACATTCCATTGGGAAATTCTACACTTAGGGACCTCTCCAAATTATTGAGGAGTAATGATGTCAGTTTAAAGACTGAGGTGCATCTGATTCAGGCCATGGTCTTTCTGGTCACTTACTATTCATCTGAGAGCTAGACACTGAATAGAGATGACAGAAGAATTGATGCCTTTGTATTGTGGTATTGGAGAAGAGCACTGAACATCCATGGACTGACAAAAGAACAAATAAGTCTTGGAGAGGGTGCAGCTGGAGTGCCCTTTGGAGGCAAGAATGATGAGGGTTCACATCACCTACTTTTGGCATGTTACTAGGAGGGACTATTCCTTGGAGAAGGACATGATGCTTGGAAGAATTGAGGGTCAGTGAAAGAGAAGAAGAAAGACCCTTGACCAGGTGGATTTGACATGGTGATGGCCACAATGGGCTCTAGTTTGTCAGGAAGTGTGAGGGTGGCACAAGATAGAATGGGGTTCAGATATATTGTTCATATGGTTTCTATGAGTCATACTTGACTTGATGGTATCTAACAACAATAGGAACTTCCTCCCCTGCTCCAATATGGATATACTAATGAGAAAAAGAAAATTTTTACTTGGTGTACTATAATTCTACCTACTTGAGGTTCAAATATAGACATTATTTCCAGCCTTTGAGCTCTACAAAAATAGGTATGGAGTTCAATTTGGCCCATGTCCTGTCATTTTCTAATTACTGCTCTTAAGAGAGGCTCTGAGTAGTACAGTTTAAATGTCTTCCACTTAGCAGCAGGAAAACATATGTAGGTTTTTAAGAATAAGACAAATTATTCCTTATAGAGGAAACCTCAATAAAATAAAGATATGCCGTGTATATACATATACTTTTTAGATTCCTTCTAGTTGAGTGATACTCATATTGACTCCATGTACAACAGACAGAAATCTGGCCCCATCCTGTATCAAGTATACAGAGTCCATCATCCTTTCACTTACCATTGCTATCTCTCTGTCAGCCCACCTTATTGAAAATCATCCTGTCCTTCTGTTCCATGCCGCCTTTTCAAGGATGATGTCTGCTTCCAAGGACTGGATCCTGGCAATATGCCTAAAGTATGTGAAATGAAGTCTCACCACCATTGCCTTTAAGAGGTCATCTGGCTACAGTTTTTCCAGAACAGATTTGTTTATTCTTATGGCAGTCCATTCAATACTCTTCCCAAATACCAGAGTCTTCCTTATTCATTGCCCAACTTTCACAAGCATTTGAAGCAATTGAAAATACCATGGCTTGAGTCAGGTACAACTTAGTCTTTAAAGTAACATCCTTGCTCTTTAGCATTGTAAAGATGTTCTTGGCAGCAATTTTGTCAAATCAACATCTTTTGAGTTCTTGAGGGCTGCCTCTATGGGGGTTAAATGTGGATTCAAGTAAAATTAAGTCATTGAAAATGTCATTCCTTTCTCCAATTTGGCATAGTGTTGCTTATTGGTTTAATGTTGAGGCTTTCTGTTTTATATGCTGATACATAATCTATACCAATGGCCGTAGTCTGGAGTTTATTCAGGAACTGCTTTAAGTCCTCTTCACTTGCAGCAGGCAAGATTGCATCATCTGCATTTGGAAAGGTTCTTTATGAATCTTCCTTCAGTTGTAATGCCACATTAATATTCATATGATCTAGCTTCTTGGATTGTTTGTGAGGCAAATGTAACAACTGAAATATGAATAAAAGAGGCAAATTGAAAATTGAGTTAATGAAAGAGCATACAAACAATGAGAATCACATGTTCAAATAGCCGTGAGGACATGAGGACTTGGTGCCAGTATTCTCAGGTGTAAATAACTAGTTGTCATCAAGTCAGGTGTCTGAGTAAAACTGTGCTCCACAAGGTGGCTCATTTTTCAGTAGATCACCAGACCTTGTATCAAAGGCATCTCAGTGAACTCAAATGTTTGGTCAGTAACCAAGAAATTATTTGTACTACCTTAGAACCCCATCCTGCAAATGGTCAATTCAACTCGATTACTGTTATCATGACAATTTCAATATACAGTGACTGTGGTTTTAGGGTTTCATACTCCAAAATGGCTCTTCTAGCCATTCACTTTGATTTTGCCATGGGGATGGGTAAAAATATGTCAACCAGGAGTGTTAGCCTATCCACAAGGATTGGCTAACATTGTCACTAAACTGAGCAAGCTCAGCAGCAGAACTTGGAAACCTCACTGCCAGCAAAGAAGCAGAGAATGCAATGCTCCCATCGGGGCCAGAGATTCTTGAGTCAGCTAGACCCACAGGAGAGCATCAGTAATCTTAACAGAGAACCAGAGACCTGATATGAGATAAAACTAACCTTGGGACTGTTACCTCATATGCAACCGGAACTAGAATCCTTCACCCTAGTATTTTGGAGGATGAAGGACAGAGAGCCTTAAGGACTAAGAACTTTGTAACACTGGCCTAAAGCTGTAATGCTGAAGGCTGAAGAGCCTGTGATCATGCTTCAGATGCTGTTGTGACTAAGAAATTGTATATTGCCAACTGTAATTGAATCCTATTCTTGTTGCTGTTGATTGTCTTTTGAGTCAAGCATCACTCATAGTGACCCAATGAATAAACGGCTTGAAGGCCCTCTACCATTATCAACATTTATCAAAGTTTATAGAGTTTTCAGAGGCATGTTATTTAAGAAGTCAATGCCACTCCTGCTTCCTTCCCTAATAAATTCCACAATTGTATGCATCTGTGTGCTCTGTGAGCTATTACAATGACATTTGGACCATTTCTGTTGTTTTGTTGCTCTGTGCTGTCAAGTTACCTGTGACTAATAGTGACCCTAAGCACAATAGTTCTGAACACTGTCCTATCCAGAGCCAGTCACACTGTCCCTGGCACACCTGCCCCCAAACCCCAGTTACTGTGTTAATCTATCTTATCCAAGCTCTTCCTTTCCTGTGTTGTCCTTCCACATTTCCATGCATGATGTCCTATTCCAAGTCCTAGTTCCCCCTGGAAACATGCCCAAAGTATGCAAGACGTAGCTTCAAAATTCTTGCTTCCAATGAGCAAACTGAAAGACTCAATTGCTCTCTTGGCAGTCCATGGTACGTTCAAGAATCTTCTCCAGCACCACAACTCAAGATATCGATTCTTCTTCTATTATCCCTTTAGTAGTTGTCAAACTTTCAAATGCATAGCAACTGATTGTGAATACCATGGCCTGAATCAAGTACCCTTAGTCTCCTTAATCTCTAGACTAACGTCATTGCTCGTCTGCACTCTGCAGTGGTCCCTGACAGCAAATTTAGCTAATAAAATTAATCTTTTGATTTCCATTGCCAAGAATGTTGATTGGGGAACCAAACAAGCTGGAATTGTTAACAATTTCAATCTCTTCACCATCTATCATGGTGCTGACAAATACACCAGTGGAGAGAATCTGTTTTCTTGACGTTGAGCTTCAGTGCATATTGAAGGTTGCCATCCTTAACCTTCTGTAGCAAATGCTTCAGGTCTTCCTCAGGTTTAGAGAGCAAGGTTATGTCATTTACATATTGTAGGTTGTTGATGCATCTTTCTCTAATCCTGATGCTGTATTCCTCCTTATAAAGTCCAGCCTCCCAAATGATTTGTTTTTCATATAGATTAAAAAGTCATGGAGACAGAATGCATCCCTGATGGACTCAATTCCTGATTTTGAACCATGAGTGTTTCCCTGCTTTGTTCTAACTACTACTTCCTGGTCCATGTATAGGTTTCACATGAGCACAGTTAGGTGACCTGAGGTTCTCATTCTTCTCAAGTTTAGTCACAATTTGTTGTTACCCACACAGGAGCAGTAATATTGGTGTTAGAATTAATAGAAAGAGCTATGGGAGCATGGGGAACATGTGTGACCTAATGGGGATTGGTTTTGTGCTGAGGATGTTGTTGATGGAGGAAGTTTCCCCTGTGGAGTTAGCAGAGGTCAGATATGTTGCTCTTGCTCTTTTGACAGTAGATAATCAGGAGCAGAATTCATTGCAATGGCTCCAGACACATGGAAGTATGGGATTCTGTAAAAGTATAAAGTTAGGTGCTTGGGAAGTTCAGCTAATGGCTATTTTTGCTATTGCTAAAATAGAAAAGTTGAGAAGCTGCTTTGGCGTGAGTCAAAGGGCAGAGGCCTGAGGCCATATGTATATGAATGAGATCAGTTAAGGGTCAGAATGAAATTGAAACTCAGATTTTCTTTAAAGGTCTATGTGTTTAGGTTTTTGCTGTTTCTGTTTCTTCCATATTTTAAGATACATTTTAAAAATGATTAATATTTTTCTTTTGATCTAACTATACTGAATGCTGTTATATTGAGATATATTATAGACTGAGCAAAGAATGTACTTGATGGAGATAGATATACATGATATAGATATAGATGTCAGCAATGTTAATGAATACTGGATGCTATAAATATAGGAAATATTGTAGATTATGTCTAGAGAGAGGTCCCTGACACCAGATTATCCCAATGCAATTCATCTTTTGATTTCCTGGCTGCTGGTGCCCAGAGTATTGATTGCGGAGCCAAGCAAGTTGAAATTATTAACAATTTAAATCTCTTCTTCATCTTTCATCGTGCTGCCAGTTGGTTTGCTGGATCTTTGTCTTGATGTTGAGCTTCAATCCATATTGAAAACTACAGTCCTTGACCTTCTACAGCAAAAGCCTTATTTCCTTTTCAGTGTCAGCAAGCAAGGCTGTGTCATCTACATAACTCAGATTGTTGTTGAGTCTTCCTCCAATCCTGATGCCACGTTCCTCCTCATAAAGTCCAGCCTTCCAAAAGATCTGTTCTGCATATAGATCGAAAAGGTACAGATACAAGATGCATCCTTGCTGCACACCTTTCCTGATCCTGAGTCATGCACTGTTTCCCTGCTCTGTTCCAACTACTCTTCCTGGTCCAAGTATAAGTTTTGCATGAGCACAATTAAGTGTTCTGCAATCCCCATTTTTCTCAAGGTAGCCACAATTTGTTGTGATCCACATAGTCAAATGCCTTTGCATAAGCAATGAAACACGGATAAACATTTCTCTGATACTCTCTGCTTTCAGGCACGATCCATCCGACATTGGCTATGGTGTCCCTAGTGCTATGGCTTCTTCTAAACCCAGGCTGCACATCTGACAGTTATTTACTGATGTACTGTCCCAGTGATATTTGGATAATCTTCAGCAGGATCTTTCTTGCATGTGATATTAGTGACACTGTTTGAGAATTAGAGCAATCATGTCAGTATGGAGACTAAGGTTCACCTGATCCAGCCTATAGTCTTTGCAATTACTTGCTATGCACACAAGAGGTGGACAATAACTAAGGATGCTGAGAGAAGAAATATTTGAGTTGTGGTGCTAGAAAAGAGTTTTGAACATACATACTATGGATCACCAGCAAAGCAAATAGGTCTGTCCTGGAGAGGATAAAACCAAGCTGCTCCCTGTAGACAAAGATTTTGAAGCTTCACCTCACATAATTTGATCGTGTAGCATGGCGGGATCAGTTCTTGTAGTTATGCTTGGAAAGGTGGAGGGACAGCACAGGAGAGGAGACCCTGGTTGAGATGGATTGACTCAATGACTAGAAAAATGGGATTAGATTTGTTGGAGATGATGAGATTGGCTCAGGATAGGGCAGGGTCCAGAGCTAGTACATAGGGGCACTATGAGTCTCAATCGACAGTAATAAACATTGTAGATTATAGAAGGAATGTGAGTTCACCTTCAGATAATCATTAATTAGATATTTGAAAAGGAAAAGTTTGTCCTAAAAGAATGTTTGTGGTAAGTAGTAGAATTTGGTAGTGGGTCAGGCCTTTGAATTGATGCCTTTGAACTGTGGTGTTGGAGAAAAATATTGTATATACTGTGGGCTACTAGGAAATAATACAGGTTAACCCTAGAGAGGATAAAACCAGGCTGCTCCTTAAAAACAAGGATTTTTAAGCTTTGTCTGTCATACTTTGGGCATGTTGCAAGGAGGAACCTTGGAAGGGGACATTATGCTTGAAAGAGTGAAGGGACTACAAAGGACAGGAAAACACTGTATGAGACAGATTGACTCAGTGACTAGGGTTATGGGGGTAGGTATATCAGTGACAATGAGGTTGGCTCAGGACAGGGCAGGGTTCAGAGCTGTTGTACATAGGGTCACTATTAGTTATAAGCCATTTGATGGCACATAAAAACAACAATATTGGACCTAGAGTAAGGGAAAGATCAGCCCCACCCAGTATTTTGAGGAGATTTGCATTTGAATGGATTTGTAGATTTACCTTGGACTTTTAATTGTTGACATTTATGTTTAAAAGAAAGATAAGCAGGAATGAAAAAGAAGTTTTGACTTTAAAAATGTGAGATAGTTTTGGGTTCCAATGTCCTGGGACAAGGAAAATTTGATGCCATCAGCTCTTTTTGAAGACTAGAAGTTAAAAGAAACTGGTGAATATGCTAGCTTGTGATGATGCCCTGGGTCCACAGGAGTGGAAGTAGGAGGCATGCAGAAACAAAGGAAGAGACAGCTAAATTTGGACATGGTTTATTGACACTGTTGACCGAGAATGCACAGATGAGCTGGCTTGTTGACTTGACCCCATATGGTGGCTAAAACTATGTGAAGGGACAAGCTGGTACAGAACAAAAGGAGTATGAACTCCTGAATTTGCTGCTGATGCCCACTTGGACCTAGCCATGAGTTGATAAGAACACAACCAGATGAAGAAATGTTTCGTGAGATGGTATTGATAGTTTCAACCCGATGGTTTGCTTTGAACTGGAATTTTTTTTATAGACACAGATACTCTAGTGTCCAATGGAAAAAGGACATTATTCAGGGAAAGGGATCTGAGTGTTTCCTCAGAGTACTGGTTTGATTGTACTTCTTATTAGGTGTTGTCAAGTATGATTCATAAGGACCCTACGAACAACAGATCTGAACCCTGTCCTATCCTGTGCCATCATCACAATCCCTGACACAAACAAGACCATTGCTGCAGTCACTGTCTCAATCCACCAAGTTCAGTGTCTTCTCCTTCACTGTCCCTCCAGCTTTCCAAGCTTGCTGTCCTTCTCCAAAGAATAACCTCTAAAGTTTGTTATATAATATTTTAACATCTTTGCCTTCAGGGAGTACTCTGGATGCACTTTCTTCAAGACATACATGTTTGTTCTTTTGGCAATGCATGGGATATTCAGTACTCTTCTCCCACATCATAGTTTAAAGGCATTAATTCATCTGTCAGCCTTACTCATTGTACAGCTGTCAGTGCATAGAAAGTATTGCTCTGTTATAATTCAGAAGTGATTAGATTTAGGATCCAACTTACACTGGCGTGGCTTTGTCAATGCTGTTTTTTACTGGTAGTAGAAATAACTTTAAATATATATTCCTAGGTGGTGTAATCTTGTGGCTTATAAGCATTTCAATTAGTTTGGTGTTATTAGATGCACAATAACAACAGCAATTTGTTGTTGTCATGTGCCATTGGGTCACTTGCAACTCATAATAAACCTATGTACAACAACACTAAACCCTGCTCTGTCCTGTGCCAATCTTATTGTCTCTAACACCTACCCCCCATTATCCTAGTCACTGAATCAATCCATCTCATTGAGGGTCTTCCTCTCTTGCGCTGTTCCTCCATCCTCCCAAGCATGTTGTCCCTCTCCAAGGACTAGTCCTACCTTGCAACATGTCCAAAGTATGTCAAACAAAGCTTCAGAATCCTTGTCTCCATGGAGCAGCCTGGTTTAAACATCTCCAAGATGAACTTGTTTATTCTCTTAGCAGTGCATGGTATATTCAACACTCTTCTCCAACACCACAGCTGAAAGGCACCAATTCTCCTTCTATCATCCCTAATCATCATCCAATTCTCTTGATGCATAGCAAGTGATTGCAAGGATCATGGCCTGTGTCAACGGTGCACCTTAGTCTCCAGACTGATATCATTGCTCTTCAGTGCTTTGAAGAAGTCTCTGATAGCAGACTTTCCCAATGCAATTTATCTTTTAATTTTCTGGCTGCTAGTGATTGTGAAGCCAAGCAAACTAAAGCTGTTAGCAACCTCAATATCTTCACCATCCATCATGATGCTGCCAACTGGCTCAGTGGTGAGAATCTTTGTTTTCCATATTGTTTCCATGTTGAAGGCTGAAGTCCTTGATCTTCTGCAGCAAGGGCTTCAGGTCCTCCTCAGTTTCAGCAAGCAGGGTTGTGTTATCTGCATAATGCAGATTGTTGATTAGTCTTCCTCCAATCTTGATGCTACATTTCTCCTCAAAGATCCCAGTCAAATTGCATATGTGATTCAGATTTGGAGTTGAAATCTTTTTGGGGGTATGTCAATAAATCTATAATGTGTGAGGACCTGTGGTGCCATAGTGCACTTAGGTAAAACAGGGTATGTGCCGGGAGAAACTTGAATAGTAAGCACATGTTAGGAAATATGTAAGTAGAGAAAATAGATGGCCTGAAATGCATATTTTATCAAATCTTCTGAACCGAATAAATACCTCTGCTAAAAACAAAACAAACCAACAACCTAAACAATGCATACACTTTTTAAAAAAATTTCTTGTCATCAACTTAGAACTGATTCATAGCTGACCCTCCAGCAGACTTTTGGAGTCTGTAAACTGCATGGGAAAAGGATGCCTATTTTCCTCCCATGGAGCCACTGGTGAATTTGAAGAGTCAAAGAGATGTTTTTGGGTTCGCAGTGCAACCCCCTTTAGACTATGTCCCCAGAGCTTCTGTAAAATGCTTTGAATTCCAGGTCTTTAATCTATTATGTCGGTATCTTTGCATGAGTTAATAAAATGAAGCTTTCTTTGTTTCAATGGAAAGACCAACCAATTCTAAAAGATAGTAATATGATTAGTAAATGAAACTATCTGCCCCCTAGAGCAGAGGTTAAGTGTTCAGCTGCTAACCAAAAGTTGAGCAGTTTGAATCCATCAACCTTTTCTACAGATAATGACACAGCTATCTTCTTCTGTAAATATTTATAAATTTGATGACTCTATAAAGAAATTTTATTCAATTCTGTGGGATCACTATGAGTTAGCATTGACGGGATAGAAATGGGGTATTTAGGGGGATTTTCAGTTAATTTCATTTCGTTTTTGTGTTATTGGGTTTTTGTTTGTTTTGTTGTTGGAGTTTTTTTTTTGGGAGTGTGTGTATGTGTGTGTGTTTAATCAGTTAGAGTTTCATTAATAAAAGGTCCCACTCAACAGAAAGGAATTGTGGTGGTGTAGCCCATAGGGAGTTGTGCTGTTAACTCAGAGGTCACACCTTTTTAGTGGTTAGAACTCACCAGCAAATCCATAGGAAAATTCCCCTCCAGTGTTGTTTAACACCTAAGAAATGCGCAGAAGCTATGAGCTGGTAACATTGACATGCGACAGAATAATTGAGAAAGTTAGATTTTTATAAACTATAGAGAGGTCTTGAACTCTGGTGGCAGAGTGCATACCATATCAGTCTGTGTACCAACAAATTGGCAGTGCACATCCACTATCAGCTCCTTGGTAGAAAGATGGACATTTGTTCCATAAAGATTTATAGCCTCAACAACCAAATGAAGGATCATCATGCGTTGGAACTGGATCAACAACAGTGGGTTAATTATTTATGAAGAGAGTTAAGGAAAGAAAAAAAAAGAAAAGGAATACCAGAACAATCCCAAGAGAGGAAATTAAAAGCTATATCTGAAGTGGATGAAAAGGGAGCAATATGAAAAACCTTATAAGATGTAGCTTTGGCTGTTGGAAGGGACTGCCTCCCTGCAGAATGGTAGTATGCAGCAAAAGAGAAGAATCAGTTCTATCCTCCAGTCTAGCGGGAAGAGAGCCATGAAAGAGACCAAGGCACATTGCAAACTGACAGAAAATTGGTGGCTGGAGGTTATTTGATTGAATAAAGACACAAGCAAATTATCAGCATCCTCATCCACCTCACAAATGATTAGTTTCTGGATTTTAACAGAAGAAATTGAATTTAATTGCATACTCTATCTCATGTGCATTCTTCCCACACATCCTATGCCATTAAGCCAGACCACAGATGAACGATATGGGTTTATTTCCCCCTTCCTTTCAATAACTGAGCATTAAACTGATCCTATGTCAGATGTAGCTGGAGTACTGAAGTATAAAGACATGTGAATCAAATCCTGTTTACAGAGGAATTTAGACCCTGATAAATACACATGTGTAAAGATTTACTATGTTAATCAACAATAGGACAACTTTTAAAATTTATTTTGTCCCTATGTCCCCTTCCCAAACGTTCACACACAACTTTAGGCAAATTGAGCTGAACATTTCCTTGATTATGTCAAGTAGATCTAGGAAAACCCCCCAAAACCCACTGCCCTCATTCTGGTTCCAATTCATAGAGATTTTCTATCGAGTTCTCAGGATTGTAAATTTTCACAGGAAGAGGTTGTTAATCAGCCTTCCTCCTTGGGGTTGGTAGATTTGAACTGCTGACCTTTCAGTTAGCAGCTCCACACCTTATGTACTATGATCAGAGTTCTTATGCACTGTATTAGAACTTTTTACTGTGATAGAAGCCCAAGTCAAATGAAACTTAAAAATATTGATTTTAAAAGGAAATCATAGCTCATGTATCTGGGAAAAGCAGTTTGATGGGACATTGGGCTAACCAAAATGTTGGCAGTTTGAACATACCAGAAGCACTTATGGAGAAAGATGTAGCAGTCTCTTCTTCTAAACCTTCACAGCCTTGGAAACTCTATGAGGCATATCTACTTTGTCCTACAATGTCTTGGTGAATGGTCTAAGTGGAAGTATTATTTTTTTTCTTTGTAGCTGAAAATTTTGCTAGTTAGGCCACAAGCATGGTAACCCCATACAAGTGGAATGAAATGCTACCAGGTCTTGCTGGTATCAAAGACAGATGTAAAACCAAAAAAAAAAAAAAAAAAAAAAAAAAAAAACCCCACAAACCATTGGCAGTACCACTGAAGTCTGAACTGAGTTATAGTTGACCCTCCAGCAGGTTTGTTTTGGTTTCTTTTTTAAATTTTATTGTATTAATTTTAATGAACATTTGCAGAGGATTTTGAATTTCCATTCATTCATTGGTTCCTTTTTTCTCCTTGCCCATCCCTCCCCCACACCCACCCATTTTGTTCTTCTCTTTGAAAAGTAAAAGAAAAATTCCTTCATTGGCATACAATCCCCACCTCACTCCCACCTCTGCCTGCCCCAAGTACACTCCACCATGCAACCTTCATACTGGACTCTTGTCATAACCATAATACCCAATCATATATCCAGCAGGTTTTCAGAGGCAGAAAATCAGATGAGAGCTTGCCTGTATTTTCCCCATGGAGCAACTGGTGAATTCAAACCACTTGCCTGTGATATGACAGTGCAGCTCCTTACCACTAGGCAACACAGAGCTCTCTGAGGAACTAAACTGCCCTTCACTGTTGCTTATCTTTTACTGACTTCTTCTAGCAGGCAGCTTTTCCCAACCAGCTGTAAACATGCCTTGTCAGTAATGCCGTTCACCTCTTTGCAAATGAAAGGCTAGCTTGCTTTCCACATGGTGAGATGTTAACTGAAAGAATTCTTCTGGTTGACCCTGGTTGGATCACATTGCAGCCCTTGGGCTATTATTTCTTCTGGCAAGGTCTTAGTGACATCTGGACAGAGAGTTGAGGCACACAGCGGGATGGGGTTGTGAGAGTGCAGGACCAGGAGAAGGAAGCAAGAAGGTGTTCTGAGAAGCACTACAAACCTGAAAGCCTTTACACAAATATTTTGTTAAATAAAACATTATTCATTAGTCCATGATGACTCACAGAAGATCCTCTACAGAAAAGTCTGGAAAGTGAAAGAAATGAAATGAAAAACTTATTTCAGGAAGAAACAGCCCTAAGCATGATGGCATATTTTATTTTCATTGTTAATATAATCACTCCTATAAGAAAGATTATGTGTTTTTGTCTGTTTCCACTACAGTCTGATGTGTAAACTTATACCTGTTTCAGATCGTATGTAAACTAGAGATCTTGTTCTCTTTTTATTGCCCTAGACTTTCAGCGTTCAGCAATTGCAAATGCTTCCAGGATTTCACAGTTGGCCAAAGGAACCTAGTTTGGGATATTCCCTTCAGGCCACAGACTCTTTGCTGCCAAGGTCAGGAGGAGGGATCAGGCAGAATGACCAGCTTAGAGCCATCACAAAGTTCCTCTTAACAAATTAGTACACTTCTTTCTTCTCTTGTGTAGATCTATTGCCACTACTACTTACATTTGAGAAACAGATGTGCTCATGATTTACCAAGACGTGTTTTAACCTAAATTGGCTCATTAATAAACAATGTGTCTTACCTGTCTCTCTCCATCTTTGTGGAACATATGCAGCCTATAAAACAAAATGGTTTTATAAGTGGAGCCATTACTTACGAAAGCCTGATAATGGAAAAAGTAAAGGCAACCAATGTGTGTGTGTGTGTGTGTGTGTGTGTAAATAGGGCAGTCTAGAAGTGGAGCCTTAGATCCATTTTAATCTTGACATGAGTCTGAAATCCCTGTGGATATTTTAAAAGTTGTCTTTCCAACACACAAAACAGGGCTGATTTGGCATTGTAATTAAAGTAACCATATTAATAAATGGCAATTAATGCCATAAAACAAAAGGAATGATTGTCAGGAAATCAATATGGTTTTCAAATTTCACTCAAATAATGATAAATACGTTTTTCCCTTTACTAGTGGCAGTCCCTTTAACCTTGGTGCTGACTTGGGTCTATAACTCAAGGACAGCATGCCTTTCCTTTGCTGTCTGGCTTGTGCCCAATATCAACACTACTCTCAAAGGCTCTTTGCCATTATAAATACGTAGATGCAAAATGGATCTTATGATACAGCATTTTTAAATCTTTATGTTGATTTGATTCTAACTCATGTCAATCCTCCAGTGGGTTTCTGAGGCTGTTAATTTAGCAGGAAGAGGCTGTCCATCACGCTCCCTTTGATTGGTTGGTGTGTTCACACTACTAAGCTTTTGATTAATAGTTTAATATACTATGAACTAGTCCATCAGAGGTCCAGAAACAGACATGATTGGGGAAGGTTACCAGAAAAAAAATTAGTCTTGTTTGCCATTCTGGAACGACCCCATAATAAACAGAATAAGATGTACCAATTATGTAATCCAAACTAACTGTGATGGACTTATTGCTGACAAATTACAATTTCTGGATTTCCTGCCTTTATCCCCCCTGATAATCTTTCAGTCAATTATGAATTTTGTAGCCTCTAGCTCCTGCTTCAAGGATGTGTCCTGTTTTGGGGTCTGCTATTTCACTTTGTGACTACAGATAATCTCTCATCTATCTATAGCACTTCTATCCCTCAACGAGCTTCATTTTTTCATCTCCCATCTGAATGCATCCACACTAATTTTGCTCCTTAAAAATATGTAATATCAAGAATAAATAACTCAGAAGACGCAATCAGCACACTCAGCTGCTAACTGAAACGCTGGTGGTGAAACCTCACCCAGAGATGCTGAGGGAGGAAGGGCTCTGGAAAGCTTCTCAGCTGACCAGCACGAGGCTGCTGAATCTGAGTTGATTTGATGGCAACTCACTGAGAAAGAACATCCAGAATGAGAGTGAAGGGAGCCATGTTCTTTTCATCTGGCTTTCTGGAAGTCTTCTGGTCCACATCTTCTTACTCTGCTTTGACCTTCGTCACTATTTAGTAATGCCAGCATTTTCATCTCTTTAAATATAAGCATTTATTTCCTATCCTCTGAGCTATTAAAATTTGCCCAGTGTGGATCAGACAGCTCTAGGCCAGAGGCTAATGAACCACTCACATTATAATCATAACATTTAGGAGGAGTTTATTGTTCACTCAAAGCTGCAGGATTCATCCAGCTCTGGCTTGAGTGCTCTGGTCTGGTATATCCATAATCTTTGGAATCCCTTTAAATTTAGTGTACCATTTTCCCCTCAAAGGCCTTGTTTATTATGAAAAGAACTACATGGCAACAAGAAAAGACTGCAGAACAAGACTGTTGCAATAATTCACAAGAGGGAGAAGTCACCATTGTCACTGCACAAATGAGGTCACTGTGGTACCAGGCTGTACGTCAGTGAGCTCAAGGTAGTTCTTAGCCAGGAACTCTTAGCCATGAGCCATGTACTCTTAGCCAGAAACTTCCAGCTGGTGGGGAGAGCACAAAGCATAGAAGACATATTCAGCAATAAGTCAGAAGCAGAAAGATTTAAAAAGTTTTAAAAAAATGACCTTGAAAGCCAAAGATGAAACAAGAAACATAGGTCACAGCTGGGGGAAATGAAGCTAAAGGTGGAGAAAGCGTGCAGCTGAGTCACTGCCCAAGGAAAAAGAGCCAGAGCACACGGCACGGAACACCGTGAGTCAGCCATCTTCAGGCTAACCAGCAAGGAGAGCCCTTCTGCAGAAGAGCTGCTCCTTCCAGCTTCTTGGCCATCCCTCTGCTGGTGCCCTCATCTCATCAGCTAGTGATGACTTTGGAGGGTTTGGGGGCCTGGCACCTAAAACTTGTTTACTACGAAACTCTGGGAGTGTTGTGGCCACAGGGCCGAACAGAAGTGGCTTTCAAAGAACAACCCTAATTGGAAGAAAGGAGAGAGACTATTCCAAATGGAAAAGCAACAATTAAGTTCTGAGTCGCTAGTGAAAAGGTTGTTGGTTTGAATCTATCTAGTGACTAAAAAGATCTGGCAATCTCCTCCCAAACAGGCGCTAGACAAGAAAGCAGTATGTAACAGTTCTTTTCTGACACACAGGGCTCTTATGAGTCAGATACTATCCTAACAACAATGAATCATGTAGTAGAGAAGGTAGATGGGTTCAGGTTGCAGAGACCTAGACTTGGGGGTTAAAGAATTCAGCATCGGTTTTAGACACTGATGTGTTTTTGAAGGAGTGGTTGTTGATATGTACTGTCAAGTTGGAACTGACTCATAGCTGAACACCAAGTGAGTTTTCAGAGGCAGTAAATTGCTTAGGAAAAGATTGTCCCTCTTTCTCCCGTGTAGCAGCTGTTCACAAGGTTTTCAGTGGCTTGTTATTTCAGAAATTGATGATCAGTCTTTCTTCCCAGTCTGTCTCAAACTGAAAGCCCCTCGTGACTTGTCCACTCTGGGTGATCTGCTGGTATTAAATACCAATTTCCTAGTTTCCAGCATCATAGCACCCAGTAAGCAATCTCAGTTCAGCAACTGACAGAGAACTATTATAAAAGCAAACAATGAACAAGCAAGCATTATAAACACACAAACTATAAAGTAAGTAGCACCACATAAGCCTTTTCCCTCAAAGCAACGAACTAGTAAAGTGTTGTAGTAACAAATCTTAAAAACAAACAAGCAAGCAAATAGCAAGCAAAACGCGTCTGAGTCTACTGATTTCTTCCAGAAAAGATGGCCCTGGCCATTCTGGCTGGCTGTTCCCTTTCAGAAGATGGTGTGCCAGCCACCTTCAAGAAAATCCAGTCTCTTGGGTGATGGCTCCTCCTGATCAGAAGAAGATTGTAACCTTGCTTGCTGAAAGTGAGGAAGACTTGAAACACTTATTGCAAAAGACCAAAGACTACAGCTTGTAATATGTATTACATGTCAACATCAAGAAAACAAAGATCCTCACCCATGGGCCAATAGGCAACAACTTGATAGATGAAGAAAGGATTGAAATTGTCAATTATTTCATCTTGTTTGGATCAACAATGAACACCATAACAGTCAGGAAATCAAAAGACTGCAACAATGAGAAAACATTAAAATAAAACCTTTTTTTATGTTAAAAAATTATTGTTGTTATGTGTCCTTGAGTCATCTGCTACTCATAGTAACATGTACAACACCTCTGAAGCACGCCCTATCCTGAGCCAGTCTCACTGACTCCAATACACTTACCCCCATTATCAGTTACTGTGTCAATCCATCTAATTCAGCATTTTCCTTTCCTTCATTGTCCCTCAGTCCTTCCAAGTGTGACATCCTTCTCCAGGGACTGGTCCCTTTTGGCCACATGCCCAAAGTGTGTCAGATGGAACTTCAAAATCCTTGCCTCCAAGGAGAAACTTGATTTCACCCTCTACAGAACAAACTTGTTTGTTCTTTTGTCAGTCTGTGGTATGTTCAGTACTCTTCCTCCGCACCATAACTCAAAGGCATCGATTCTTCTTGTCATCCTTAATCATTGTACAGTTCTCTGATGCACAGCAAATAATTGCAAATCCCATGGCCTGGATCAGGTGCACCTTAGTCCCTCAACTGACATCATTACTCTTTAGCACTTTGGGGAGGTTCCTGACAGTAGGCTTTTCCAATGTAATTCATCTTTTGAATTCTTGACAGCTGGTACCAAGAGTGTTGACTCTGGAGCCAAGCAAGCAGAAATTGTTAACAACTTTAATCTGTTCTTCATCTATCATGATGCTGCCAATTAGCCCAGTGGCGAAAATTGTCATCATCTTGATGTTGTGCTTTAGTTCATTTTGAAGAGTATAGTCCTTGACTGTCTGCAGCAAATGCTTCAAGTCCTCCTCAGTTTCAGCAGGCAAGGTTGTATCATCTGCAAATTGCAGGTTGTTGATGACTCTTCCTCCAATCCTGCTATCACCTTCCTCCTCATGAAGTCCAGCCTCCAGAATAATCGGTTTCACATACAGATTGAAAAGACAGGACATATCTCTGACTCACTCATTTCCTGATTGTGCACCATGCAGTGTTTCCTTGCTCTGCTCTGAGAACTGCTTCCTGGTCAGAGTATAACTTTTAATGAGCACAATAAAGTGTTCTGGGATTCCCATTCTCCTCAAGATTTTCCACAATATGTTGTGACTGACACAGTAAATTGTCTTTGCAAAGTCAATGAAATACAAATATTCATCTGGTACTCTTTGCTTTCAGCCAAGATCCATCGTGACATCAGTGATAATGTCGCTAGCAGCATGGCCTCTTCTAAAACCAGCCTGTATTTCTAGTAGTTCTCTGTAAATGTACTATTCCAGTCATTGTTGCTGTTGTTTCGTTTTTTTAGAAGCTTCACCAGGATTAGCTTGCATGTGAGATTGTCCAGTATTTTCCACATTCTGTTGGGTCACCTTTAACGGGAATACATATCGGTCTCTTCTTGTCACTTGGCCAAGGAAATTGTCCTCCAGATTTCTTGACACAACCTGGTGAGCACATTCAGGGCATCTATTTGCTGAAATATGTCAGTTAGTATCCCATCAATTCCTGGGACCTTGGAGGGTTTTTTTGTGTGTTTTTTACCAAATCCTTTAGAGCAGCTTGAACTTATTGCACTGGGAATGTATGCTTTCAAGAACCTCTCCAAAGTGTTGAAGACAAATATATAAGCTTAAATGCTAAGTTGTGCCTGATTCAGCCATCATCTTTCCCATTGCCTGCTATGCATCTATGAGCTGGACAATGAATAAGAACGACAAAAGAAAGAGTGATGCCTTTGAATTGTGGTGTTGGAGAAGAATGCTGAGTGTCCTATGGACTACCAAAAGAATAAATCATATGTCTTGGAATAAATACAGCCAGAATGCTCTTTGGAAGCCAACATGGTGAAGCTTCATCTCACATACTTTGGACATGTTGTTAGGAGAGGCTATTCCTTGGAAAAAGACATCATACTCGGAAAGTAGACTCTCAGTGAAGGAGAGGAAGACCCTCAAGATGAATTCACAAAGTAGCTATAGCCAAGGAAACAAGTATATCAGGAATGATAAAAATGGCACAAAACAGGTTATGGTTCAGATCTTTTGTTCACATGGTCACTCGAAGGAACTCAACAACAATAGCAATAGCAACAACAAAAAGCTGTTGTTGTTGGACTCAAACTCTCTATGTTTGTGTTTGCAGTTCAAACCCTTACCACTAAAGCTACCACAGCTCCTTATGCCTCTTTGAAGTAGTAATATGGCAAAATACAAGTAGAACACATGCATTAAAAAGATTTATTATTGTATTTTAAGGTTCTGTTTCATCTACATTTTAAATATCTGATTTAGCGCATGCAGAGGAGCTCTGATGGCTTAATGAGTAAAGAACCGTGGTGTCAATCCAAACGTAGGCTAAACCAACTGCCCCATGGGAAGAAAAATGAGCAATGCTGTAAATTTTATTTACAGCCTCTGAAAACCCACTGGAGGGTCAGCTATGAATCAATTATGATTCAACAGCAATAAGAGTTTTAGTTCTTCAAAATCATCTGATAAGAGTTCATACAATCATATATAACATTGTTATAGTGCAATGTTAAAACAGTCAGTAAAGAAAGGTGCACTTTCCCCAAACCTTGTTCCTCTAGTTATTTTTCACTTTGATATGTGTGTATGTGTGTGTTGCTGAAATCTTGAGAGACTAGATAAACAACATTTAACAAGATTTTTTCTTTTTTTTTTTAAGATTTTAAAAAAAATTTTATTTCAAAATTAACTGTCACTTTAACCTCCAAAATGGAATCTATTGGTATCTTTTTCCTGGGTTGTTTGACCCTGAACACTGTGTTCTTGCAGCATCTGCTGATGTTTCTTCCAGAGCTAATGCTAATTGGAACATCAGTTTGGGAGATTTGCTTACTGCTTTGACCCTAAAAAACCAGGGAAACAATTTGAATTATTCTGTTCACTGAATGAGATCGTTTGGAATGAATAGTTCTTTGGAGGCATCTCTCAAATGGCTAAATTCTTGATATTGTTCCTAAGAAAATGTTTGATGCGTAAATATTTTAAATGATTTCTGGAAAGGATAGTTCCCTGCTTTCAGAATTAGGAAAGCATGCAATAATATTTTCTAACTTTATGGGAATTATCTTCAAATTCTACTTGCTTGGTAAAACACAGCAGCCCAAGTTTTAAAAATCTCAGTTTTAGCAGGTGACTATATAAATGCATTTAATGTATTTTGTGCAACGAATATATCTTCACATACTGAAAAAGAAGGACATGAGACTAAGTATTGGATTTTTTTGTTTTTGTTGGGTTGTTTGGTTTTTTTTTGTATGTTTGGGTCTAACTTCTGCTGTCAATCAATAGAGTATGCTATTCTAAGAGTTGGGCTCAATTCTTGACAAATGCACTTCATCTATTGTCAGTCACCAACTGTCCATCAGTGAAGGCTTATAGATTGTTGTGACACTAGATAGCCTTCAGAGAACTTCCTGAATAAAACAGATTAGGAAGAAATATTTGAAAATCTACCTTCAGAAACCATGCAAGAAAACACATAGTATCATAGTAGCCTCATTCTCAACCAATGCTAGGCAACATTTCATTCAGTTATGCATGGCATCATCGTAAGTCAAAGGACCACCTCTTTGACAGCCAGCGAAAACAACATTATTTACAGGATAGGTATCATACAGATCACTCTTCCTCTACAGTGAGTCGAGGAGGTGAAGGTACTGTGTAACCTGTTCAGCTATTGTATTACAAGTGATTGTCCACTAGTATGAATCACAAGAATGCAGTACAAGTTAGTATAAAGCAGAATGTTTTAGTGCAAACAGTATATTATCTGTTCTTTTTCAACTAAGTAGCCCCATTTTTAAAAGAATTTCTTCACTTAACAGGAGATACTCTTTGGATATGTATTTACATTAAACCAAGTATATAGGACTAAAAGAACTAGAAGTCAAAACTGCCAAAGCTTTATTAATTTGGCTTAATGCCACATACTAGAAACCAACCTAATTATTATGGTGGGATGACTAGTCTATACCAACATGATATTTCTAATTCTTGAAAATGCACAAAGATTCCTTACCCTATCCTAATAATAGCAAAGCAGTAGTTAACTAATATATGCAATTATTAAGTGCTAGGCTGCTAACCAAAAGATTGCTGGTTCAAAGCCAGCAGTTGCTGCACAGGAGAAAAGGTGACAATTTGATTCTATAAAGACTAAAACCTTAGGAATCCAATATGGCAGTTGTACTTTATCTCCAGGGTTTTTGTATTTGGAAATAGACACAGAAGTCTGTTGCCTGATGTTTATTTGTTTTTAAGGTTGTTTACTCATTCACTACATCACATAAATATCTCATGTAATTGATTAACAGTCTCTGATAGTTCTAAAATCTTGTTTACAATGTTGTCCATAAAATTAGTACTAGGAAATATAAAGTGACAACTAGACACAATATCTGTAGCATAAAGTTGTTGTTAGGTAATGTCAAGTTGAGTACAACTCATTGCAACCCTATCAACATCGATGTGGACACTGTCCTATCCTGTTCCATCCTCACAATCTCTGACACAAAACTCAAACCCACTGCCACACTCATTGTATCAACGTATATGGTCAAGGGTTTACCTCTCTTTCACTGACCCTCCACTTTCCTAAGCATGTCCCTCTCCAGTGAATAACCTCTCTTAGTAACGTGCCCTAAGTATGAAAGACAAAGTTTCATCGTCTTTGCCCCCAAGGAGCATTCTGGCTACAACTTCTCTAAGACATATCTGATGTTATTTTGGCAATCTATGGGATCTTCAGCACTTTTCTCCAACATCACAGTGTTGTGGCACAAAGTAGAGATGTGCAATTAACCTAAGCAAATATTTTGAGTATTTTCTATTACTGTACACATTAAAAGTATGACATTGCTCTAGACTCCTGTGATGACAGAAATACCTAGTCACATATCTCTTTTAAACAGTTTTCTCCCTCCTCTGCTTCAGTGCAGTATACATTATTGAACCCATCTTACTCAGTCTCTCCC
>NW_006400006.1:516556-573124 GCF_000299155.1 Elephantulus edwardii
ATTAAAAAAATAAAAGTATGACATTGACGTGTGAAGTCAATAAATAACAACAAAAAAATCATAATTTCTTCCCACATTTGTTCATCTGACCAGAGTTTTTATTTGAAATTTTCTTATTGACACCTTAAATCTGAACATAATTTAATTGTTAAATTATTATTGAAATAAAAACAACAAAAACAGCCCTCTACATCAAGAAGTGTGTTAAATTAATGTCTCAGAATATGAGTGATGATGAGTGACATGTTGCTTGTGTTCTGTTTTGTTTTGTTCTGTTCTGTTTGCCTATTCATTTATAGGTTTTAAGAGGAAAAAAATCTGTGTCTTCAATATTTATATCAGTCACTTAAAAAAATTGAAAAAAAATCAAAACATGACTTGAACTTATTTAATGACTGAAAGAGTAAACTTTTCTCAAAAATGAGTAACTGGGAAACAAGTTTGAATCAGAGCTTAATCTATATGTGTTTTAAGACAAAGAGAGCAAAACAAATCTAGAATACCCAAATATTTAGCAAACACAGCCTAGACATTTCATTTGGTCCAAGCTCTTGATTTATAGACCATTATAAACAATTGGGCAAAGCAATCGACTGTTGGAGTGTCTTCAAAAGAATGATGCAAAATGCAGGAAGAAAATTAATAAGCAACAGATGCAGCCATGAGTGCTCTGAGTAACTGGCTGTGAGTACAGCATGTGCTGTTTTGTTTGTGCGTGTGTCTCCTTAACGAAGGCTGTATTTGGATCCCTAGATATCACACACACGAGTCCTCAGCGCAAAAGAGCTTTGGCTTATATTGGTAAATATAATTTTAACAGAAGTAAGAGAGAGAAGTACATCTGGTCAAAAAAGAAAAAAAAATGTATATATAAAGACACACAGAGAGCATTAGGATGCATCTTTTTCCTTTAGTACATTTTTCCTCTTTCCTTCAGATATAAATTGGCTATGTATAAGACAGCATCAGAAAAAGAAAGAATCAAGAAATGACTTGCCGAAGAATCAACTGATGTAGGCCTTGTAAGGCAGGTTTTTAATGTGAAGATGAGTTCCAGTTCCATCAAGAATTCCCATTTGTTTCTATTCGACTCAGGATAATTTTCGAGACAGCACTGTCCTGAATGATTCAGAATAAGTCATGCCTCCACTCTATGTCTATCTAGGCCTTCACCTTCTCCAGTCTTTACTAATTCAAACCAGTTATCATCAAGTTTATGTCAGAATAAAACCATGCATCATAAAGTTTTTAATGGCAACAGTTTTGGAAGTAGATAGTTAGCCCTTTTATCGAGGGACCTCTGAATAAATTCTAACTTGTGTTTAGCAATTGAGATATGTAATTGTTTGCATCAATCACAGATTCCTTTCCAAGTGTAGTAATTTATAAGAGTATTGCATATTGGGCCATAAAAATAATCCTATTAAATGTGATTATGTCCTTTAAGAAAACAAAATACCACAATTAGGCCTCTAGTCCATATTTCCTTTCAAGGAAGGAGGTCTGTCCCTTTGGAGATGTAACTTTCTAATAGATGTATCCACTATTTTACCCTGAAAGAAAAAAAATTCTAATTGAAAACTGAGTTCTTCTATTCAACATCATTTCTTTTTATTTCATTTAAAAAAACAATATAATAAGAAGTAAGTGCTTACCAGACATCAGATGTTATTGTTATGAACCACTTATTCAGTTGCAAAGCATAGTAATTCTATAGGGTAGAAAATTAAACACTGTCCAGTCCTGTGCCATTCTCACAATCTCTGATAGGCTTTAGGTCATCACTCCAGCCAAATTCTTCTTATTGAAGATCATGTTGTTTTTTGTTTTTTTTTGTTTTTTTTAAACTAATATCCATTCATTAACTATAATGTCCTTCTCAGGACACTTGTCAAAACCATTCTTCATTATTCTAGCAATTTATTGTGTATTCAGTAATTTTTACTACCTTCACAAGAGGTGCTAATTCTTTGTTCATTTTTGGTCATTGTCCAGTTTTTCTCATGCCTGTTAGACATTTGAAAACACCTTGTCTTTGGACACATACACTTTAGTTCTCAAAGTGCCATCACTGACTTTAACACCATAAAAAGGCTTTGTTTGTCTCTTACAAATTTTGGTATACATTGTATTTCACACTAATCTCCATTGACCCTGTTTTTCATACACTCATTCTCATGTGTCATGTTTCATAAAATGAATCACCATTGGAACTTGCCCATCATTACCCTGTCTTTTCTCTTGAATCTTTCCCCTCTGGCCATTGATTACGGAGTCAAATAAAATTAAATTATTGACAACTTCAATCTTTTCTCCATTTATCATGCTGTTGCCCAGGGGTAAGGATTTTTATTTTCTTTATGCTGAGGTGTAATTCATAAAGAAGAGTTTAATCTTTGAAATTAAATGCTCTAAAACTTTCTCACTTTCAGCAAATAAGATTGTGTTCTATGCATATGATAGGTCATTGATGGGTCTTCTGACAATTATGACACTGGATTAATTTTTGCTTATCCAAGTTCTCAGATTATTTGGTCAGCATACAGACTTAATAAATATGGTGAAAGGATGACAAGCAAACACACACACTTAATTTTATACCAGGCAGCATCTCCTTGTTCTGTTTAAACAATGACCTCTTGGACTGTGCACACTTTCTGCATGCATACAATTAAGTGTCTTGGAACTCTTACTCTTTGCACTGTTATTCTTACTCTGCTACAGTCTATCCAGTCAAATGTCTTTGGATTGTCAACAAAACACAGATAAACATCTTTCAAATAAACTCTGTTTTCAGCCAAGATCCATCTGACTTTAGCAATTATATAATTTTCCCATGTCCTCTTAAATCCCATTTGAATTACAGACAATCCTGTGTCAATTTAGTGATGTGATAATTTTTTATTTTTCTGCACTATATATTACTTTTATGTGATATTAATAATATTATTTAATACTTTCTACTTTATATTGCATTATGGGTATGGATATGAATCTCTTTCATTTGGTTGCCCAGGGAGAGGTATTCCAAATTTCTTGCATAAATGAGGGAGCACTTCTCATGATGTGTCTACTGTTTAAACTATAAATTAGCCTTCTGTCAATTTTGGTTGCCTTCCTTTTCATCAATTCCTGAGGTGGTATTTGGGCTTCTTTCTTCAACACTATCAGTTCATGATCATATACCTCCTGAAGTGGTTTGAACATCTACCAATTCTTTTCAGCACAATAGCTATATTTCTTTTATCTTCTTTTGATGCATCTTGCATCATTCATTATTTTGTCTATAGAATTCATCAACTTTGAAAATTGACATTTTAATTTTTTTCCCTATCCTTTGTCTCCAGTTTGGAGGTTCATGTGTGAAGTGGTTGGACTCTGGAAGGTGGGTTCTCTTGTTTTGGTTGAGGGTGGAGTATGGACTGTTTGGTTGTTTGTGTGTTGTTGTTTTATTTTTAATTTTATTTCATTCATAGTTGAGTAAGAGCTGGTTAGATTTACTGGATTTAGCTAACAATGAACTGTGGGCTGGAAGCCTCTTGTTTAGAGTCAATCAGGACCTGGTGGAGAGGCCTTTGTATTAAAAAGTTGCCTAGGCCCTCAGGCCGTTGGTGTTAAGTTTGGGAAGAACATTCTCTAAGTGGTACAGCACTGGTCTGTCAATTTGCTGTACTGTGGTATCTTGGGGTTGCTGTGATGCTGAACTCTGTGCCATTGGTGTGTCAAATGCCATAATGTTTGTCCAAGGTGGACAGTATCTGGTGGAGCTTCCAAACTTAGGCTTAAAAGCAGGAGTTGCATCCACTTCCTAAGTAATATGCCTCTGGAAACTCTATGAACTTAGAGAAACAATGATAGTTATAGAACAGGGTTCAGGACTTTTGTTCATAGAGTTGCTATGAGCCACACTCATTTCAACAGCACTTAAAAACAACAACATGACAGTCGTGTAGGATTAAGAAATGAGAAGCATATTGTTTCCTTTTGGTTTCTAACTAAAAGTATTTGCATATTTCCTTGCAATACTTTATTTTGTGTTCTCTAGTCACCCATTAAAATTTTGGTTTTGGTTTTGGTTGTGTTATTTTTTGTTTTATTTTTTAAAACGTTCTCTATTATCACTTTTCGTCTTTATCACTTTCCTTCCTACTCTATATTCTAAAGTCTCTTCTGGTTGTGCTTTTGTCTTTCATTTCCCTCATTCTTATCTTTTTAATGATTTTTAAAATTTTGTTTTATTTCTATAGAATGTCCATGGTGGCATCCCACAACTTCTCTGGTCTCCAATCATTAGTGTAAAATATATTCTTGAGATGTACTACAAATTCAGGTAGTATGTGTTCAAACTTTGACCCTCATGGACTTGTTTACATGTTCTTGAACTTCCATTTGGCCTTGCCAGTGAGGTTCACCTGTATACTCTCCTATTGAAAAGAATGATATTTTTTATTGACTAAATCTTTGATCTTGCTAATATCTGTTATGCAATCCCAAGAGGGAAATCTTTCACCAAGACCATATTTTCCAACTTTAATCCTTCTTTGTTTGTAACTTTTACACTCCAATAGCCACTTGTTATCATCATGACTGCATTTTTATCAATTTCGGACTGCAGAAGTTAGTTAAAATTCTCAATTACTTTATCTTTGGCATTAGTGTTTGGTGCATAAATTGAAATAACAGTTTTATTGGATAGTCTTACTTGAAGGTATATGCACTTTATTTGTAATAACACTTTACTTGTTCCTTGGAGGTAAGGATTCTGCACCTTCATCTGACATACTTTGGACATGTTGCAAGGTAAAAGCAGTCTTTGGAGAGGGACATCATACTTAGGAAGATGGAGGGACAGTGTAAGAGAGGAAGACCCTCGATGAGATGGATTGATTCAGTGGCTGGGGTAATGGGGGTTGGTGTGTCAGAGACAATAACATTAGCACAGAGTAGAGCAGGGTTTAGGGCTGTTGTTCGTCTGGTCACTATGAGTCTCAGGCAACTCGATGGCACATAACAACAACAACTTTACTTCAGGATAGATTTTTGAACTGTTCTTTTTGATGATGAATGATGATGATAAGGGCTAGCACTAGCCCCCTCTGATTTTGCATTTCTGATTTAGTAGACCATATGATTGTACAATTCAAGCTGGCCAATAACTGTCCATTTTACTTAGCAGGATATTTAAGCTCACATAGAACATTAATTTGTATGACTTCAATCTTATTCCTAACATTTCCAATTTTCTTGGATTCAAATGTAGTACACTCCAAATTCAGGTTATTAATGGATGTTTGCTAGTGTTTCTCCACAGTTTGAGTCATGTCACATCAGCAAATCAAAGCCTTGAAAGTTGTATTCCTTTCATGTTGTTTAAGGTTGACTCAGCATTGAAGAAGAAGCTCTTCTCTAGTGGTGTTTTTAGTGTCTTTTAACCTGAGAAATTCATCAGACAATGTTATCCTGCTATTCATGAGGTTTTCACTGGATTTACCCCCCTTTTTCAGAAGCAGAACAGCAAATTTTTCCTTACTGGTCTATCTTGCTCTGAATTTATTATTGACATTTGTCTATCCTAGGTGACCCAGCTAGGGTTTGGAATACTGTTGGCATGTCTTCCAGCAAAACATCAACATGCAAGTCACGACAATACAAAAAAATGACAGACAAGTGGAGTGACACCAGAAACAATGTGTAAAACTAGATAGTGAGTATGAGAGAGAAAGCTATTGTTCTAACATTATTTATGTTTCACCTAATAAAATATAAACACATATTTAAAAATGAGTGTCTTAATTATTTAATACTACTATAACAGAGGTATCACAATTGACTAACTTAGCAAACAGAAATTTATCCTTTTGCAAGTTAGACATGTGTAGCTATCAAGTAAAAATTGGCTCATAACTGACCCTCCAGCATGTTTTTGGAGGTTGTAAATCACATATGAGAAGGTTGTCCGCCAGAGCTTCCTAGTTAGAGAAGTAGAAGTCAAAATTCAGGATGAAACAGCTGGATGAAGCCCTATTGTTTCTATTGATGGGAGAAGAAAGTCCTGGTTTTCTATAATGTTCCCTGTAGACTTCCATGTGTCTTGACCTTGCCTAACATTAGGGAATTCACTGTGCAGGGAGAAAGTATAAGCAGGATACACGTTGGAGTCCATCACCTATATTTTGGGAGTGTTGTTAGAAGGGGTCAGTCTTTTGAATAAGACATCATGCTTATAAAGGTCAGCATAAGTAAAGAAGATCCTCAACAAGATGGATTGACGAAGTGACTGTGACAACAGACTCAAGTAAAACAGCGCTCAAAAGGATGGCACTGAGTTAGGGTAGGGTTCAGATCCATTGTTCATATGGTTGCTACTCCTCAGCTCATTTATCTTCACTTTTATCTTTTTTTTTCCCTTCCACATTTTATTACTTCTGTTATCCAGCACTTTTTTTCCTATATTTTATTAATTTTCATAAACATTTACAGAGATTTTGGGTTTCCACTCATTCATTGTTGCACTATTCTCTCTACCCTCCTCCCAGTTTGTTCTTGTCCAAATGCCACAGTGCTTGTCAAAGCCAGTTCTGATTAATCTCCTTTGTCGGTGTGTCCTTTGCCATTCCCTATCACTCCTCCCTGAGAGAGACTTCACCCTGAGTCATAAGGAAAAGGGGATGGCGTATTCTCTTAGCTACTTCCTGCTGAAAAGGGACGCTGTGGGTTTCAGGGTGGAGATCTTCTCTCACTACTCTAAAGGGCCCCTTTGGCAGTAGGAAACACATAGACTATTATGGAGATTGATTTTGGAATTTAGATGCACTCTTATTGATTGTGCTTGGTCGTACATGTTTATATCCTTGAAGATGTATCATGGGGGTGTTGCAACCTAGAAGACACAAATTTGACTAACAAGTTATAAGTACATGAGTCCAGAAATTATGGAAAAGTAAAAGAAAAGATTCTTTCATTGTTTTACAAACCCTCCCCCAGGTCACCTCCACCATGTAGCCCTCGCTCTAGTCTCCTGTGATGACAGAAATACCTAATCTTTAGTGAGATAAAAAAGTATTAAAAGCCACACACTAAGGGAGTTTTCCTTACACTAGATTACAGGGCTGTGATAGGATTAAGGAGTGTTTCATTTCACTTTTAGCTTTTCTATTGCTATTTGGTTTATGAAATCATAGGGATTATAACATAACTTCCACACCATATTCATGTACTGTGGGGGGAGGTGTAATTCAATTCATAACAATTAGTTTTTATTTTGATCTACTGAGTACCTTTACTAATTACTTAATATAAACCCTATTGCCAATAGAGTTGAGTCCAAATTCTTGTGGTACATTAGCTAAGCACCCTGAAGTTAACAGAAAGTTTGGTGGTTTGAACTCAAAGCTGCTCCTTGGAAGAAGGATGTGGCAGTTTGTTTCTGTAACTATTTAAATCTTTGGAAACCGTATGAAGCAGCTCTATTCTGTCCTGTAGGATGGCTATGAGTTATTTAATACTCTTATTCAAATATTCCTGTATCTTTCATTCAACAAATATTTATTCTTCCTGTATGTCAGACACCACAGTAAGGAAACTATAAAGAAGAAAATATATTGTTTCTCAGGGAAGTTCAAAGTCACATAAGATAGATACTCAGATATATACTAATAGACTTCAATGAAAGTCAAGTAAAACCTGTATTATATAAGCAAATAATGAATGTGTTCTCTAATTGTTTTCCAACAGTTTTCTCTACCAGGGAATTCTTTTTATAAATGTGCTAACCTAAATTTTGCCATAACATTTTTTAAATTGATGAATGAAATCTTCTAAATATTAAATTTCTGTGCTCATCAAAACCTTTTTTCCAACAGGGTCAAAAGAAAATCTATTGACTGGGAACAAACATTTGACAATACCATCTCAGACAAGGGTCTCATAATGAAAGTTTACTGGATACTCCTGGGCCTCCAGAAGAAAAAAGACTCATAGTCCAATTACAGAATGGACAAGATACAGGGAAAGATTTTTCACAGGGAAGGACATTAGGATGCCAAACAGACATGTGAAGAAATGCTCCAAATCACTGGCAATATGAGAGATGCAATTCAAAGCCACAATGAGATACCATCTCACTCCAGCAGCAGTGGTAAAGTTGAACAGGACAGCAAGTAATAAATGTTGGAGTGAATGTGGTAAGATAGGAACATCGTTGATGGGATTGTAAAATGGTGCAACCCCTCTGGGAGACAGTTTGATATTTCCTCAAAGAGCTGAACATAGAAATTCTGTATGATTCAGCTATTACTCTACTTGGAATATACCCTGAGAAAATGAGAACACAAATGAGGCACAGAGACTTGTACACCAATGTTCATAGCAGCATTATTCATAGCCAGAACATAGAAACAGCCCAAATATCCCACTATGATGGAATGTATTGAGAAATTATGGTACATTCACACAATGGAATACTATGCAACATGCAAGAGCAATGATTTTGCAAATTATTACCTAACTTAGGAGGAACTGGAGAGCATTTTGCTAAGTGAACTAACTCAGAGTCTTAAAGACAAATACTGTGTGAGACCATTATTGTAGAAGGAGTATAACCATCCAAGGAGTGGAGAGGGGAGCAGAGGGATATGGAAGGGTGGGGAAGGGGGCTTAATCATAGGGTGGCATAATTTGATGAGTGGAGGGAGGGGTAGGTAAAGGAAGGGGAAAGGTCTGGTATGAAAAATAATGTATATGAACTTTGTAAGGAAACCAGTATAAAACTTAAAAAAAGAATAGAACAAAAACCATTTAAAAAACCTAAAAAGAAATCATTGGATGTGGTTTTTATGACTATACCTCCAGAGAGAGAGAGTATAGTTGGCTATCAAATATAAGAAGCACTTGCTGTCTGGAAAAAGAAATATGAAGGTAGTAAGTGTTGAAACAAAGTGTTTGTTCTTAGTGTAACAAAAGCGAAGCGGAAAGTTGATATGGCAACAAAGGAGCTGACTAATTTTCCTGATGAAACTGGAAATGTTTTCACAAAGGAAATGTCGTTGATTTGAGTTTTATGGAATGACTATATATTTCCCAGATGGCAAAGATAAGCTATTCTGGGAAAAGGTAAGATCAATTACAAAGGTAAAGACTTCCCTAAAAATGTGCCGAATAAGGTATCGTATCTCAAGTTCTGCTTATATGAAATTCTAGCATGGATGAGTTTACTCAAGAGAATGTTGGTTTCTATGCACAAAAATTTAACATTTGTCCTTCTGCAGATAATTAGAGAAATAAATTAGAAGTTGGGGAAAATAAACAGTTATACATCTTAAAAAATTATATTTTCAATATGAAACTGTAAAGGCGGACAAGACTTAAAGAAGGATAATTTTAATTTTTAAAATTGAGCTTTCTGATTTATGTAAGGAAACAATCCTGAGTGTATGCACTGCTATTAGTTGCACTTGAATGGATTCTGATTCATGAAGACCCCATATGTATAGAGTAGACTTGCTCCGTAGGATTTTTAAGACTGTGATCTTGTGGAAGCAGATGCACACCAAAAGTAGTAAGCAAAACAAACAAACAAAAAAACCAGACAAATTTATTGCTTTCAATTCTATTCAGATTCACAGAAATCCTATAAGATAGAAGAGAACTTCTCAAGGCTGTGAATCTGGAAGGAAGCCGACCTGCACATCTGTTCCTCTCCTACTACCTGTGTGAGTTTGAACCACTGACCTTCCACTTAGCAGTTGAGCATTAAACATTGTGCCACCAGGCCTCCAAAACATGTTGAGACAAATTATTATTCAAAATAAGAAGCCCTTGTGACCTCGTCCATAGAAACTTGCTCACACAAAAGCCATGCTTCACTAATAGTAGGAACTGACCTATGGCTCCAAGCAGAAAGACAGACAATTAATAGCCTTGGAAATATAATGGGAGGGAGGGGGATGTTCAGGTATGCATTCAGCAATTAGTTTGGGTCTTTTTAGTTATTTAAAATATAGGAAATGTAGATAATCAAAGAATGGCAACATTTACACATTCTATTTCATTCTGAATAGTAATGTATTCCTGATTCAGGCCATTCTGTTTTCAATCACTTGCTACTCATTTGAGAGCTAGACAACAATGAATAAGTATTATACAAGAAGAATTGATACCTTTGAGTTGTGATATTGGAGAAGAGTATTGAATACCCCATGGACAGCAAAATGAACAGATAAGTCTTGGAGAAGGTACAGCCAAATTGATCCTTGGAGGCAAAGATGGAAAAGTTTTGTCAGTCATATGTTGGGCATGTTTTTAGGAGAAGCTATTCCTTGGAGTTGTTGTTTAACAATAATAAACAACAGTTTAAGGTTCCAATCCTTGGGAATGACATCACGCTTAGAGAAGTGGAAAATCAGAGAAGAAAAGAAGATCCTCAACACAATGGATTGATACCAAAACAATGGGCTCAAACATGTCTCAGTTTGAGGATGGTATAGGATAGGGCAAGGCTTAGATGTATTGTTCATAGAATTGCTGTGAGTCATAGAGAGAGCTCTGTTGGCCTAAGGATAGAAAGTCATGCTACCAAGCCAAAGGCAGGTGATTTTTAATTTGCAGCCCTCAGACCTGGTTTAAATTGTTTTTTGTCAAACATTCTTCTAAGTGGTATAGCACTTGTCTGTGCATTGCTGTACAGGGTAACTGGTGGTTGCTGTGATGCTAAACACTGTGACACTGATGTGTCAAGTACAATAATGGTTACCATTGGTGGATAGTGTTTGGTGGAGCTCCTCAATTAAAACAAGCTTGGAAGCAGGAGTGGCATTCACTTCTGAAATAGCTTGCCTCCAGAAATTCTATGAACTTGGAGAAATTATGAAAGTTATACAATTGTTCAAGTCTTTTGTTCATAGGGTCGCTATGAGTCATCTATGACTCAACAGCACTTAACAACAACAACATTCCTTGGAGGGGGACATCAAGCTTATAAAGGTGGTGGGTTGATGGAAAAGATGAAGGTGCTCAATGAGATGGACAGCCACCGTGACAATAGCAATGGCCTCAATATGTAACGGTTGATGAATGGCAGAGTCTAGGATATTGATTCAACAACACCTAACAACAGCAACATTAACAAATAAAAGTTGGTACAGTGTTATTGATGGTTTCAGTAGCATTGTAGTAAACACGAACTATGCCTACAAGAGTTATATTGATAAATTCCTAATCTTACTTCCCAAACAAGTTTACTCATTGGAGGTCTTGATTGTGAACACTTTAAGGGACTTGGCTGCTAACTGAAATGTGGAAAGTTTCATTCCAACAAGAATTTCTTAGAAGATAAGTCTGGCAATAGACTTCTAAAAAAATTCAATCATCAAAACTCCCTGGAGCATAACACTACTTTGATACGTACGAGTTTACCAGGCTCAAAATTAACTCAATAATGACTATTTTTATGGTGGTGTTAATGTTTTTTCTTTTCTTTTTTCCTCTAACTGAACTCAACGTCATCAAGTTGGTTCTGACTTATAGTGACCCTTCCTTGGGTTTCCTAGGCTGTAATCCTGTAATCTTTACTGAGAAGACAGTCCATCCATCTTTCTCAGAAGAGTAACTGGTGGATTCAAATCATTGCGTTTTGATTAGCAATGCAATGTGAAACACATAATAGAGCTCCTTCAAAAACTCTCAAACTCAAATTCATTGCCCTCAAATTGGAATCAACCCACTCTAGTGGGTTGACACTCTAGTTGACACTCTAATGGGTTTTCAGAGGCTATAAAACACATATTGATAAATTAATATTGTCCATCTTTCTCCTACAGAGAAAGTATGGACTTGGTGATAGAAATGAGGCTGGGCATAGGATGACTGAATTCTGTATGTTTAACAATTTATTCACTGCAAATAACATGTTTCAAAAACATAAAAGACAACTTTATACATATACTTCACCTTAGGGACTGCACAGGAATCAGACTGTGGAAAGAATTGTTGGAAAAGCTCAATATCAGCAGTCAAAACCAGGCCAGGTACTGACTGCGGGACAGACCAGACCATCAGTTACTCATGTGTAAGTTCAAATAGAACTTGAAGAAAATTAAGAACTAAATCAAGAACTAAAATATGACCTTGAGTCTATCTCACTTGAATTTTTTTAATAATATTTTTTATTTTGTACTGCTTTAGTCAAAGTTCATATTCATTGTTTTTTTACAATGGATCTTTCCCATTTACATTGCTCACCCCTCCCTCCACTCATCAATATGACCCTAAGATTAACCACCCCACGCACCTCACCCCCACCCATCTTCACCACTCTGCTCCCACCCACCTCCCCTCATTCACATTCTACAGTATTTGTCTATATGTGACTGAGTTAGTTCACTTAGCGTATTGTTCTTTAGTCCCTCCCAAGTTAGGAAGTGATTTAAAAAGTCATTGCTCCTGGGTGTTGTGTAGTATTCCACTGTGTGACCACACCACAGTTTCTCAAACCATTCAGTTGTGGTTGGACATCTGGACTGTTTCCATGTTCTTGCAATGATGAATAGCGCTGATATGAACATTGGTGTACACGTCTCCATTTGTGCCTCAGTTCTCATTTTCTCAGGATATATTCCAAGCAATGGAACACAAAGGTCATATGAAACTTCTGTGTTCAGCTTTCTGAGGAAACATGAAACTGATTTCCAGATGGGTCCTACCATTTTATAATCCCACCGACAATGTATAAGAGTTTTAATCTCACCACATCCTCTCCAACATTTACTACTTGCTGTCTTGCTAAACTGCCACTGGAGCGAGATGGTATCTCATTGTGGTTTTAATTTGTGTCTCTCTTATTGCAGTGATTTTGTACATTTCTTCAAGTGTCCACTGGCCATGTGAGTATCTTCTTGTGTGAAAATTCTTTCAATGTCTTTTGCCCATTTTGTAATTGTTATCAGTCTTTTGTAAGCCCTGTCGGATTCTGTAAACTTTCTTTTATAACACAATATTGTAGAAAGTTATTTAGTTTCCACATGGGTGGTTCTGTAAGCTTTATACTCCTGTGGTTAATTTCTAGTTTTATGGCATTGTGATCTGAGAAGTTATTCTGTATTATTTCAGTTTTGTGGTGTTTTTTTTTGGGGGGGGCGGGGTTAGGTTTGCTTTGCGTCCCAATATGTGATCCATTCTGGAGAATGTCCACTTGAGAAGAAAGTGAATTTAGTTGGGTGCAGTACCCTTAATTCATTCATAAGATCAAGTTGTCTGATTTAGCTCGTTTGCATCTTTGTTATTTCTTTTGTGTTGACCTATCCTTTGGCGATAGGGGGGTGCTGAAGTCTCCTACCGCTACTGTGGTGCTCTTTTTTTCTTCAATTCTGTTTTATGTATTTTGCAGGACTATCATTTGGTGCATAAATGATGACCAAGGATATGCCTTTTTCATCTATTGTACCTTTAATCAGTATGAAATGTCCTTCCTTATCTTTCGTTCTGTAATTCTGTGGTTTTCATTCTCTAGTCTCTTTTATCAGATATTAGTATTACCTTTCTGCTTTTTCATGGTCGCCTTTTGCTTGGTATATAATTTTCCAGCCTTTGATGTTGAGTCTGTTTTTCTCTCTATTTTTTTAGACGTGTCTGTAGGCAAAATATTGATGGGCTTTGTTTGGGGTTTTTTTTTTTTCCATTCTGCTATTCTTTTCCTCTGATGGGCACATTTAGTTCATTCACATTAAGTGTCATTATTGTCAGGCCAGACTTTACTTTTGCCATTTTGCTGTGTTTCTTTTTTCTGTTGTCTCTGGTTATTATGGTCCATCCATTTTCTTTGGCATCTCCATGTAAAGGAATTCACTTAAAATTTCTTGTTGTTTTCGTCTTGTTTTCACAAATTCCTTAAGTTCCTTCTTTTCTGCAAAGGATGTGATTTCTCCTTCATTTTTGAGGAGAGCTTTGCTGGGTATAGGATCTTTGGCTGGCAAATGTTTTCTTTAAAGTTTTTCTATATGCCATCCCATTGTTTTCCAGTTCACATGATTTCTGCTAAGAAATCAGAATTTAATTGAATTCCTTTTGTAGGTGACTCTGTTTTTTTGCACTGCTTTTAATATTCTATCCTTATATTTTTTAATTTGGAGAATTTGACTATGTCATGTCAGTGTTTTTCTATTTGGGTCTGTCTATTTGGAGTTCACTGTGTCTCCTGAATGAGGATTTTCTCATTCTCAAAAATACCTGGGCAGTTTTCTTGTAGCACTTCTACAATTTCCTCCATGACTTTCTTGTCATTCCCAGTTCTGGAATTCTAGTCATATGTACATTGTTCCTTTTGGCGTCATCCACATGATTATAATGTTTTCTTAATTTTCTTTGTGTCTCATCTCTAATTTTTCTTCTAGTATGTTTTCAGTGAGGCTCTTGTCTTCCAGCTCGCTGACTCTCTGTTCCATCTCTTCAGTTCTATGTTTCTGTCTCACCAGAGTGTTAGATACTTCTGCCATTTCAATCTTAATATTCTGGATTGCATTTTCATGTTTTTCTGTCATTTCCAGTACTTTGTTGGCTGTACCCTCTCTGTCTTGAGATGCTTTTCTAAGTTATTATACCACTTTATCTATACTATCAATTATTTTCCATTTTTTTGTGTTTTCTTCTGTGGCTGTTCACGTCGCTCCTTTATCAATATATTGCTTCTGAATTGCTGTTTCTGGGGTATTTGCTGTCTTAATAACTTCCATTGTTTCTTCCATCATTTGTATCTTCTTCTGTAGCTGCTAAAATAATTCCACATTAATATATTTCTTCTGGTTCTCTTTATCTGGGGTATTCATTGGGGCTGCCCTTTTAAGAAAAAGGTTTATTTTGTGTGTTTTTTTTCCCATGGTGACTGAGGCAGACTGCTGATTTCTTGACATTATGTGAGTATATTCTTAGTAAATACATGGTTGTTATGATTATATAATGGCCCAGGTATGGTAATATTTTGTGAAGGACTTGTATATTGGTGTTCCCCTCTGGGGAAGAACAGTCAACTGTTGCCCTCCTGAAACCTTGCCTTCATCTGGTCTCCTCTGCTCGAGTTTAAGAAATCCCACATGATGTAGCTAGATAGCAGTGTTTCACCAAAAGTATCAGTGATATTGATGCTCCTGGTATTGGACAGCAGGGACAACAGGTGGAACAGGGCAGTGGGGTCTCCAGGCAGTGGGAGTAATGGTCTAGAGCTCTGGGCTGGATTGCAGTCTAAAACTGCAGCCCCTCAACCTGGCAGGCAGTGGTTCTGTCACTGGCCAGGGAATGAGTGTCCTTGGACTCCACTACAGCCTTTAGTAGACACTGGGCAAGTGGTATCTGGAAGACACTCCTGGGCCAGTCATGTAGCCAGTGACCAACCCAACCCTTTGGTTCTGACTCATGAGTTGAATATGTAAGTATGTCAGAGGTCCCTGACACCAGATTTTCCCAAAGTAACTATTTTTTTAATTTTCTAACTGCTAATACCAAAATTGTTGATTGTGAATCTGAGCAAGATGAAATTGTTAATAACCTCAATTTTTTCTCCATATGTCACAATACTGCCAATTGACCTGGTGGTGAGGATCTGTGTTTTCTTGATGTTGAGATGCAATCCATATCAAAGGCTGTAGTCCTTGACCTTCTGCAGCAAACACTTCAAGTCCTACTTAGTTTCCATGAGCAGAATTGTATCAACTGCAATAAAGCAAGCTTAATGAATCTTTCTCCAATTCTGATGCCATATCGTTCTTCATAAAGTCTAACTTCCCAAATGATCAATTCAGCATATATATTGAAAAGTTATGGAGAAAGGACATATCCCTGTTTCACTCTTTTCTTGATTTTGAACCATGTGCCAAATTCACTTCAAGAAAACCATGACTGAACAAAGTTGCACAACAAGGTTACTCATAAATGTGTCATCTGTAAAACACTAAACTCAGAGTTTTATGACTCTCCAACAGAGTAAATTTCCCAATATTTCCTCTGTCACTCTACGACACACTTTAGCCTAGACACCAATTTCCTACATACTACGTATGGAAATTAGAAAGAAAGCTGAGTTAGAGTTTACTTATTCTTTTTACATTTTTTATGTATATAATCATCTGTGAGCATAAGTCTCACCTTTCCTTAGAATAATAATCCTTATAGTGAGACAGGAAAGGAGCCACAAGGAAAACTTAGATTTTCCTGCCTCATCCCCTACATGTCAAGTCAGTCCCAACTCAGTGACCCTCCACAGCATTTCAGAAACTATAAGTCTTCCAGAAGTAACACTCTCATCCTTCCCCAGCAAAGGGGAAAGTGGGTTTGAACTACTGCCCTTTTAGTTAGCAGGAAGTTTTGGTCTAGAATAAACTCAACTCACTGTCAGTAAGTCTGAACCATCTCATGGTTGACTCTCCAGTGGGCTTTCAGAGGCTGTATATCACATGGGAGGAGATTGTCTATCTTTCTCTCATTAAGCATCTTTCTCCTGCAGACATGCTGGTGGATATGAATCTTCTGCTTTGAGTTGGCAGCACAACTCTAGCCTCTAGGCCACCAGACCTCTCCTAATTCCACAAATGGTGAAAATGAAATATAGAGATGTGGACACAAGATCTCCAAAGTGGTGCCCAGCAGATAAGCATCCCCCTCTTGTTTTCTCAGCTAGTAAATGTATTCATTTGAGCTGCGGGTCTGCAGAATGACTTCCTTAGAGGCAGGATGCAGGGAGGATGACACCAGCCAGCTGAAAATGGATTTTCTTTTTTTTCCCTTTCATTTCCAGAAATGAAAACACCTGGTTATGAAATGCAACCCCCTTTGAAACTGTCATATAATCCACAGCATATTTCATTATGGTCCACTTACTGATTGTATCAGTTTTATGTGAACAGTTACGTGGCAGTTAAATTTCTCACATTTCCATTTTTTAAAGAGTCTTCCCATGTACGTCAATGGCAAGCAATCCATTTTCCAAACCTGTCTTGTTTCCTTAGTGACTCAGTCTCTCAAAGGTTGTATTGTAGTCATTGTTTGTATTGTAAAGCTAATTAATCCCTAAAGTAAGAAGAACAGCTACATATAGTTTCTATGAAATTCCTAACCTAAAAAGTCATTTCAATATTTAAGTTTTCTTTCCTAAGTATTACTTCCCATTGCTTAACTATGACTAGTTCTGAACAAAAATATAGAACACATAGGAGAAGATTCTGGCAACTGTGGAAGTTGGAAAAATAAGTGTATTGGAAGGGGGGGGGAATGAGGCTTCTGGGCAGAGATTAATCTAGAAAAAAAGAACGTATAAGAGTTTTGGCATATTGTATTTTTTCAGCCATATGGCTTCATTTAGCAAACTTGGGACGGCCTTTCTTTTTTCCATTATTATTGCTGTGTGTCAGCAGGCATAGCTTGGTCTTCTCCTTCACAAGCCTGACGCTGAGTCAATGCTTCACATCCAAACCACACATAAACTATTTTCCCTTAGAATGTGCTCATCCAATGACTTATTAAAAAGACTTTGATGGTTGGAAAGAAGGGGGAAAAAGACTTGTCATTTTTTCTCTTAGATGTAAAGCAGAATAAGATTTACAGAAAATATTGGTCTTAGCAACATTCAGAATGAGAAATAAAGAGCAGAGAGACTTTGGGACTGACAGCTGCCTGCTTTCAATCTATTTTTACCATCTCTTTGCCTGAAAATCAGAGTGACACAGCCAGGTGTGAGACAGAAATTGGCACAGGCTCCTCATTCTTAGAGGATGCTGACTTGTGGGTGAATTTCCAAGCCCTGGACTTCACATTCACCAAACCATCTTAAGACTAAATTGAATCCAGTGAGCTCATGCTATTACAATAAAGACATAGCAGGGAAGGTGGCATTGGAAAACAGCCAAGCTGGTGCTGGGAAGTAGCCTCTGAATGACTCATGGTGCCTCCTGTTCTTCAGAGTAGATTCACCTTTCATAGGATTTTCAATAGCTGTGACCTCTCAGAAGTAATTTATTCTAAGGTATATCTGGAGGAATTCAACTTGCAAATCTTTGTTAGTAATTGATTGCTCAATTGTTAGTATCAAATTATAAGTAATAACAATAACACTTAATGTCAAAAGAATCTAAACCTCAGTTTCTCTTTCTCTAATTCTAACTCATGGCAATTCCACGTGTGTCCAGGTAGAAATGTGTGCCCTAGGATTTTCAAAAGTTCTCCAAATTAGATCTCTAAGTCTATCTTCTGAGAGTTCTCTGGTTAAAAGTGAGTCCCTCTCCCTTTGAGCAATAATTGGATGAAATAGCCATTGTACTGCCCAGATGTTCAATAGCAGTAAGGACCCAAAACTCAAACCCACGGCCTTAGAGTTGATTCTGAATGATAGTAAATTAGCTCTCTGGGGCTGGAAATCTTTCCTGAAGAAGACTTGCCATTTTCCTCCCTTAAAGTGACTGGTAAATTAAAACACTGACTTCTGTTAGCAATGTAACACAACAGTACACTATGCGTTTCCTGTATTCTCACAGTAATCCTAGCACTTGTCTCGGATATGTGGAAAATAAGAATTAGGAAGGTTAGGTAACATCCAAGTTTACAGAGCTGGTAAATAATCAATTGTCAGGGATTAGGTTTTTACTTTCTTGTTTCAGCACCTGTTCTTTTTTTTTCTATAATTATATTTTATTAATTTTCATAAACATTTACAGAGATTTTGGGTTTCCATTCATTCATTGTTGTACTATTCTCTCTACCCTCCTCCCAGTTTGTTCTTGTCCAAATGCCACAGTGCTTGTCAAAGCCAGTTCTGATTAATCTTCTTTGTCAGTGTGTCCTTTGCCATTCCCTATCATCAGCACCTGTTCTTGGCCAGTAACCAACTCACTTCCATCACAAAACTAAGAAACTTGGAACAAAACAATATTTAATTTCTGGTAAACTTTTTAGACATTTTATTTCATACCCAAACCCATCATTCTCAAATCTCTATTATTGTTGTTGCAGTTATATGCCATTGAGTCAGAGTCGACTCATAGCTGAGCCTCCAGAGAGTTCTCAGAGGCTGTAAATCACATGGGAGGATATTTCCCTTCTTTCTCCTACAGAGTAACTGGTGGATTCAAAGAGCATGCCTTTGGATGGCATCTCAACTTCGTGGAACTTAGTCACAAGAGCTTACTTCCCAAATCTCTAGTAGTAATAAGACAGAACATCATCCCGAGCAACTCATGGGATAGTTACCAACAGATTTATTGCTACTTTTCTAACTTTACCTCCCAAGGCAACCTGTTTATACATGTTTGAGATTGAATTGGGGACCCAAAACATACATAATGGAAATAAAGTTTTCTTTGTTACATCATAAAGTCACATCAATGTAAGTGTTGCTGGATGTAATTCAGTCAATGGGAACTCCCAGCAAACACATGTGGCAGAGTAGAATCACTGCACAGAGCTTTCTTGACTGCAGTCATGATACATCCTGTAAAGCTATATGGGACAGTTTTGCTATGTTCTGTTGACTCATAGTCTGTTGACTATGACTGAGTCAACTCAATAGGATGGGCTTGGCTTTTTGGTTCTGTGTTAGTTCTTATGTGCAGTTTCTTGGTTTCTCTTTATCTTGCATCTGGATTATGTTTCTTAGTTATTACAATTATCAATCATCAAGAGAGATCTGAGAATCTACTGGTTAAGGAATCGTGCTGCCCATCTAAAAGCACATGGCTCCAATCCACAAGTTTCTCTTCAAGAGAAAGATGGCCAGTATCCTCATATGTGATTTACAGTCTCTGACAACTCACTAGAGGGTCAGCTATGAGTTGGTTATGACTCGATGGTGCATAATAATGACAAACAACACTATTTTTAGGTAAAAATCACTAGGTCTCTTTTCTAGAAAGCTGCTGGTTTAGTTTGAGTCACCAGTTTCTTTCATTTAGCAGCTGTGTGTTAGTCACTGTACCATCAAGGTGACTTTATCAGTGGAGGGTGGAAATAGATACTATGTCAGGGAAAGATCACCAAAGAACTAACAAACACTGGAAAGACAAGGATTGTCCCCTAGAGCCCACAGATAGAGCACCTTTCCCTAGAGTGAATGCTCCAAATTCAGACTTCTAGTTTATTTACCTAAAAAAAGGTCTATGCTTTAACACTTGACACATTTCTGTTACAGCAGCACTTAAAAACTAAGACAATACTTGGTCTGAGTTACAAGAAAACAACTCTTAAGCTCTTTCCAGCTTTCTTCAACCAAGGGAGGGAAGATGATCAATCTCCTCTCATATGATTTATAGCCTTATGTAATTTATAGCTTCTGAAAACTCACTGGAGAGTCAACTGTTAAGAGTCAGTTCCTATTCAATGGCACTGTGATTGAGTTTGAGTTTTCTGTTTTTCTGATTTTGTGCTCCTTGCCTTATTTAGCCATTCTCACTATTCTCTTTCACAGTCCATCTCTACCTATCAAAATCCACACTAGACTATAATTTAAAATTTGAATACCAATTCCCCCATAAAACTTTCTCTTTCACATAATAGCTGTTAAATTCACCATTTTCTGTCATATGTGGTTGTTATGTGCCATTGAGTCTCCTGGATGCAGGTACAACAGCTCTGAAGCCTGCCCTGTCCTGAGCCAGTCTCACTGACTCCGACACACCTACTGCCATTGTACCAGTTACTGTATCTATCCATCTCACCCAATGTCTTCCTTTACTGCAATGTCCCTCCATCCTTCCAAGCATGATGTCCTTCTCCAAGGATTGGTCTCTCCTGGCCAGGTGCCCAAAGTAAGTGAGATAGAGCTTCAAAATCCTAGCGTCCAAGAAGAAATTGATTTCAACCTCTCCAAGACAGACTTATTTGTTTTCTTGGTGAGCCACGGTATGTTCAAGACTCTTCTCCAGCACCACAGCTCGAAAGCAAAGTCACTGGAGTTGGGACTGACTCGGGGCTGACCCTCCAACAGGTTTCAGATGCTATAAATAGTGCTGGAGGACGCTGCCCATTTTTCCCCCTATTGGTGTCACTAGTGCTTTCAAATTGCCAGAAAGTCAGCATCTGGACCAAACTTACCGGGTTGCACATTCACACACACACACACACACACACACACACACACACACACGCACACACCCCAAAAATTCCTATCTCTGTGTTTCTACTGAGGAAGTGGCTAATTTCCCCTCATTCCTTACCTTCACATTCACTTAAGTCAAGCAGAGCCAGTGAGGTCATGATGAACTGGTCATTGTAATAGTTTCCAAAGGATTAAACAAAAAACAAGAAAAAAAGAAGTGTAAAGCATCATTTATAGACTCTATGTAACTGTGAATCCTTATACAAATAAAAACCAAGTGTTTTAAGATAAATGCTGCCAGGAAATTATTATGTCCAAAATTTTTGAAACAACAGCACAACCAAAGGTATGTGTGTGTAATCCTTTCAGCGGCATGTTATAACCATACTTCCAGTACCAAGAGACTACATTTCAGTAATGGTTTCTTTAGCAGGAACTTTAGAACCCATGATCAAACTAATCATAGTGTCACTGAACTAGATTAGAACATAACAATAACAACAATGGTGAAGAAGAATAGAGCTCCTGTATCATATAAACTTTCACATATCGAGCCTGTCCCATGACGCAAAACATATAAATATTTCTGGCAGTGTCAAGATGAGGGATGCAGAAATTAAATGAACATTAGAGAGGAAGTTATTTCTTTAGGTAAGATAAATGTTTAAGGTGCTTGAGTGCTAACTAAAATGTTTGAAGGTAGTTTGAAATCACCTAGAGATTCCTCAAACAAAATGCCTGGTAATCTACCTCCATAAACTCACCCATAGAAAACAGTGAGGCGCACAGCCCTACCCTGACACACATAAGGCCACCATGAGCCAGAATTAACTCAATAACAACTGTTTGGAGAAATAACACCGATGGTCAAGCAAAGGAAAAGGAAGTTGAGAAAACTGGTTAATGTTTGAAAGCACAGATCAACAATCTGGACCCAGGTGTCTCTACTTTTGATATTCTTGGGACTTAGGTTCACAGTGGGCCTATGTAGCCCAGGAAACTTGAAAATACCCCCTAGGTTTTACAGTCCTAAAAAAAGCTATCAAAATAATTTTCTTTTCACTCATTTTCCTTATATTAATGCCATCTCAACATAAATGACAACAGAAATTGCTCTTATACCTGAAAATACATCAGTTATTTTCTAGCTGAAGTGAACTATGTTGTAAGTTGAAAGACTAAGATACACCTGATGCAAGCCTTGGTATTTTCAATTGTTTTCTATGTATCTAAAAGCTGGATGGTGAATAAGAAGAACAAAGGTAGGATTGATGCTTTTGAACTGTAGTGTTGGTATAGAATAGCCTAGCCATACCTTTTCAATCTATATGCAGAACAGCATATCCAGGAGTCTGAGTTCTATGAGGAGAAATGTGGCATCAAGATTGAAGGAAGACTCATCAACAATCTGCATTACACAGATGACTCAACCCTGCTTTCTGAAACTGAGGAGGACCTGAAGTGCTTGCTGCAGAAGGTCAAGGACTTCAGCCTTCCGTATGGATTAAAGCTCATTATCAAGAAAACAAAGATTCTCACCACTGGACCAATTGGCAGCATCGTGATGGACAGCGAAGAGACTGAGATTGTGTTTAACAGCTTCAGTTTGTTTGGGCTCCACTATCAACACTATTGGCACCAGCAGCCAGGAAATTAAAAGATGTATTGCCTTGAGAAAATCTGCTGTCAGAGACCTCTCTAAGGTACTGAAGAGCACTGATATCATTCTGGAGACTAAGGTGCATTTGATATAGGCCATGGTCTTTGTAATCACTTGCTATGCATCAGAGAGCTAGACAGTGACTAGGGATGACAAAAAGAGAATTGATGCCTTTGAGATATGTTTTTTTTTTGGGGAATAGTAGTGAATATTTGATAGACTGCTAAGAGAATGAACAGTTTTGTCCTGGAGAGGGTTAAACCATGCTGCTCCTTGGAGGAAAGGATCCTGAAGCTTCATCTGACATACTTTGGACATGTTTCAAGGAGAAACCAGTCCTTGGAGAGGGAAGTCATGCTTGGGAGAGTGGAGGGACAGCGCAAGAAACAAAGACTCTCAATGAGCTAGATTGATTCAGTGACTGAAATAATGGGGAGAGGTGTGTCAGAGACAATAAGATTGGCACAGGATAAAGCAGGGTTTAGGGCTGTCGTACATAGGGTCACTATGATTTGAAGGAAACTCAATGGCACATAACAACAACAACAACAACATGGACTACCAAAAGAATAAACACAAGTCTGTTTTGAAGGATGTACAACCACAGTGACCCTTGCTGGCAAAGGCAATGAAACTTCATTTCATATATTTTGTCAGAAGGGTCCGGTCCTTGGGAAAAAAATATTATACTAGGAAGTATGGGAGATCTGGTGGCTGAATGGTAAGGAACTGTGCTGCCAGCTCAAAGACAAGGGGTTTGAATCTATTAGATTATCCCTGGGAGAAAGATGGACAATCTCCTCCTGTATGTTTTACAGCCTCTGAAGGCCTGCTGGAGGGTCAACTAGGAGTTGGTTCTACCTCAACAGTACATAATAACCACAACAATGGGAAAGGTGGAGGGTCTGAAGAAGAGGGTAAGACCCTTAACAAGATGAACTGATACTGTACTATAACAATGATTGTGAAGATGACTCAGGATACAAGGTTCACATCTGTTTTTCATTGTCACCGAGTTGTAGTTAACTCAGTGGCACCTAATAACAACAATAGGTAGGCAAAAAGGAAATAAGTATATAAAAGCTTATATATAAAAATAAAAAGAACAGAAGCTTAGAACATAAATGAGAATGCATGACACACCTCATACATACGTCTGTCAGTTGACCTGCATATTGCTATAATGTGGAAGCTATTTCACCAGTGTTTCAAACAAGATCAAGGTCCTTGAGATGGATATAGTTCAGTAAAATTTCCAAACTAAGACAAACTGGAGAGATCTGCAGATTCATTTCTAAAAATTAGCCTAAGAAAATTCTAATAGAACTTAACCCAGTATAGGGCCTTCTAGGTTGAAAAATTTCAAAAATAACTCTAGTGGCTTAGTGGGTTGCACGGCCATCCTCAGCTCAGGCCTTTTGAATCTACCAGCTACTCCTCTGGAGAAAGATGTACAGAGTACTCTCATGCATTTAACAGCCAATGAAAGTCCATTGGAAAGTCAGCTATGAGTTGGTTCTTACCAGCTCAATGACAATGAATTTAGTTGATTTGAAGTTGAAAAGCTCTCAAAATTTTCAATTACTGCCTTGAACTGGGCCACATCAACAATCTTGAAAATGATAGAGACAGCACTTTGTTCTGTTGTACATGGAATCAATGCAAACAAAAATGGTTTCAACAATAGCTAACAATAGTAACAGTCATTGCTGTTAGGTGCCATCCAGTCTAGTATGACTCATAGAGACCCTATGAACAAAAGATCTGAAACCTTCTCTATCCTACAACATCCTCGTATTTCCTGACACACAAGAGCTTATTGTAGCAGTCACTGTGTCAATCCACCTCGTTGATGGTCTTTCTCTTCTTTGTGGACCATTCACCCTTCCAAGCATCATGTCTCTCTCCAAGGAATAGCCCGTCCTAGCAACATGCTCAAAGTATGTGAGGGAAGAAATGTCATAGAGCTGAATTACTTCAGGCAAGGTTCAGAGCCATTGTTCATAGGGTTCAATCAACTCAATAGTACATAACAAGAAGAAATTACTTCAGAAGGCACATAAGTCCAAGTTCAATAAAACATAACTCACTAGGCTCGGTCTTCAGAGAAGGAAATAGTATCTTACACTCTGAGCTTCCGGACATCTCATTACATAATTTAAACAATCATCTTAACTCAGAGGAAGTATAACAATGTGCAGTCTGTAGGGAGTTGGATTATGGTGTAGCAGACTGAAAATTTTCCTTACCCTTTATACTATTAACCTAGGTTTTCTTAATCACAATTGACCTTATAATACTAAATTGTAAACACTTACCAGAACTGGTTTAATAGTAACATCCTGCTTCGTGTTGCTCAAATTACAGCAAATTTCATTTCTTGTGATTTTCATATAAAAGCTGCATGAATCAAATAGACTTGTTTATATGCAAAGGATAAAACAAATTGCAAGGACATTTGGGCCTAGGGAAGTGATTATCAACCCTAGTAATAATTTATATAATCACTCAGTAGCACATCAAAAATAACTAATTCCTATGGTCCCACTCTTAGATGAATTATGTCAAATATTTTGGGAGTTGAACTTGGGTATTAGTGCTTTCAAATGTTTTTTAAGTGATTGTAATATGCAGCAGGTAGAAAACCAGAGCCTTCACTCTTGGTTAATAATGTAATGAGGTGACACATTGGAATTCATCCATAGATGAGAATTCAAACTCAAATTATACAGGGTGGCATTAGTGTGTGGCTTGGGACAATGAATCAAGCTCTCGATGTATCATTTTCTCCTTATCTTTTTTCTTTTTACTTGTGTGCTCTTGGATCATATCTGACTGGCACAGGGGGAGATTGTTCCTCTCACTCCAGGGGAGCATCTGGTAGATTCAAACCTCATGTCTTTGGGATTTTAGTGCAGCTTCCTGCCATTAGGCCACCAAAGCTCCCTAATTGTCTTCTTATCATTATAATGAAAGATAAATATCTTCTCTCAGAGCCTGCTCCAACGTTGTTTGTGAATCAAGTAAGAATGATTGGCAAGTGGTAAGTTTGAAATTAGCAAGCTGCCTTCTTGCTCCTGGGCAGTTCTTTTCTCAACATGCTGTTGCATTAATATTTCACTGACCTTTGTTTTACCAACTGCTGTCCACCTTTGAACATAAATGAAGGCTATGAACATAATCATTGTTATCAATTGCCATTAAGTCAACTCTGATCCATGTTAACCCCATGAACAACAAGACAAAGCATTGTCCCTTCCTCACACTCTTATGACCACCGTTGTATCTGAGTTGATTGCTGCAGCTGTAGAATACTACTTTCCAACACAGGAATCTCTTCTTGAAGTGCTTTGTGAAAAATAATCTATTGTGATCTATGAGGGTTTTGTTGGCTAGTTTTCAGAAGTAGATTGACATCTTTCTCTTTCTAAACTTTCTTAGCTTAGAAGCTCACTGAAACCTTTACCAAAGATTGCTTTACTGGTTTCACCATCCACAGCAACATGCAAGCCACTGTAGTACCCCAGAGAGCTAGGTGATGTTACTCATTTCTAGAAATGCTGTAAAATAAATATTTTAGAATTTCTTAATTCCACAGTGATGCTTTGTTATTGTGTTGTTCTTATGTGCTGTTGAGTCACCTGCGACCCATAGTGACCCTATCCCTATCCTGTCCTGAGCCAGTCTCACTAATTCAAACACATAAATCCCCATTGCACCAGTTACTGTATCAATACTTCTTATTTGGCTACTTTCTCTTCTGCGCTGTTCCTCCAACCTTCTGAGCATGATATCCTTCTCCAAGGACTGGTCTCTCCTGGCCATATGCCCAAAGTATGTGAGAGAAAGCAAGCTTCAAAATTCTAGCCTCCAAGGATAAACTTGGTTTTACCCTCTCCAAGACAGACCTATTTGTTTTCTTGGTAGTCCATGGTGTGTTCAAGACTCTTCTCTAGCATAACAATTCAAAGGCATAAATTCTTCTTCTGTTATCCTTAGTCATTGTCCAGCTCTCTGATGCATAGCAAGTAATTGTGAAGACGATGGCCTGCGTTAGGTGCACCTTAGTCTCTAGAGTGACATCGTTGCTTTTCAGTACTCTTAGAGAGGTCCCTGACAGAAGATTTTCCCAAAGTAATTTGTCTTTTGATTTCCTGACTGCTAATGTTGATTGTGGAGCTAAACACGCTGTAATTGTTCAAGACCTCAATCTCTTCTCCATCTAGTATGGTGCTACCAATTGGTGCAGTGGTGAGAATCTTTGTCTTCTTGATGCTGAGCTTCAATCCATATTGAAAACTTCAGTCATTGAGCTTTTGCAGCAAGTGTTTCAGGTCCTCTTCAGTTTCAGCAAGCAAGTGACATTTTACTCTATTTATAACAACCATCTAAATATGTCTTGGGTTTTCAGACATATGTCAGTGGAATGTTCAACTTCCAATAAAAAAAAAACCAGAGCTTATTCTTTCATGGAAAGGATAATTTCACAAATTATATTAACTCCTAACCTTCATTTTATATACTTTGTACACGTTGTCAGAAGAAGCCAGGTTCTGGAAAAAGATACCAAGCTTGGTAAAGCAGAAGGTCAATGAAAAATAGGAAGACTCTCACCAAAATGGATTTGCAGATATAATGACTATAAGAATAGATACAAGTAGAGCAGAGATTGTGAGAATGGTGTAGGATCAGACAACGTCCCATTCTGTTGCATAAAGGGAAGAAAAGAGTTGGAGTGGACTCCAAGACACCTAAAAACAATAAATCTTACAAATGTCTTCCCCTTTCTTCATTCTTGTCAGTTTAACAAGGAATCATTTGAAATGACAGCTATTTGAACTAACTCATAGCTGACCCTCCAGTGGGTTTTCAGAGGTAGTAAATAGCACAGGAGATTGTCCATCTTTTTCTCATAAATGAATATGAACCATTCATACCTTTGGGTTGACAGCATAATTTCTTGCAATTTGAGCTCCCGATTTTCATAAGGAGTGTAAGTTAATTCAAATTCTTATATGTTACTAATGATATGATTCTAAAACTGTCAGACAGCATGATTAAAATAATGCTATCTAAATTAGTTAAGATGATAAAAGGAAGACAACAAGAAGACAAAAATCTCATCATCAGGAAAACAAAAATGCTCACCATCCAGCCAATAGACAACAACATGATATATGGAGAAAAGATGGAAACTGTCAGCAACTTCAATTTACTTGGATCCACAGCTAACACGCTTAGCATCAACAGTCAAGAAATAAAAAGGCATATTACATTTTGAAAATATGTAGTCAGGGACCTCTCCAAAGTCCTAAGGAGTAATGATATCAGTTTAAAGACTAATGTGTGCCTTATTCAGACCATAATATTTCCATTTACTTGCCATGCATCTGTACAATGAATAAGGATGATAGAAGCAGAATCAATGGCTTTGACTTGTGGTGTTAGAGAAGAGTACTAAATATCACATGGGCTGCCTAACCAACAGACAGACATATCTTGGAGAAGGTACAGTAAAAATCCTCATTAGAGGAAAGGATGAAGAAACGGCACCTCACATACTTTGGGGATGTTATTAGGGCATGTTAGTCTTTGTAAAGAGTCAACTGAAGAGTCAACTAAAATATCAATTAAAGAGGAGAAAACCCTCAACTAGATGGGCTGACACAGTACAGCACCAAGGGGGTTGAAGTATGTCAGAGATGATGAGGATGGCACAGGATGGCATGGAGTTCAAATCTGTTGTTCATTCACTCTGAGCCACCTCAACTCACAGACACATAACAACAACAATCTGGTTAAGAGTGAGGACTGTGTGTGTATGTAGGTGTACGATGTTATCTTTTTTAGGAATAAATAATTGATAACTCCCATCAATGAATGATCTAAACTCAGAATAATCTGAACTCTATGTCTCTTGCACACTCAACAAGAACAATTGACAAAACCACCTTTTTGTTGTTAGAGCTGCTCTTAGGAGACGTCCTTTAAACAATCAAAGCGTGTGGAGATATATTTCATATGGACCATGTTATTCTGCTAGTACCTATGAGTGAAAGTAGATGTTACGTGCTCATGAGACCTTCTCTAGGAGAACTTAAATGATTGAATGGAGATATACAACAGAATACATTGTTTTCTTCTGATACAGTCAAGAAAGGTCTCTCTGTACTGTGACATCCTCATTTTCTGTTAATAGTCTTCGGAGATAAACAAGAAGCTAGTATTGACTGTTAATATTTTGTAGTTAGATCCTTTCTCTTTTTCATAAGATGTATGAATTTTAAAAAATTACAGTTGTCTGTAGCCATAAAAATCAGAATTCACATCATTGAGACAATTCCTACTCATACTGACATTGCAGGACTGAGCTGACCTACCCTGTGGGTTTCTGAATGTCTAAATCTGTCACATCTTCTCTCATGGGTTCAAATTGACTTCTTTTAGCAGCCCAGTGTTTAATCTATAGTGCCACCAGGGATCCTTAAAGAGATCAGATGCGATAACTATTAATTATCTACTCATCTACCAAACTTACTTTTATATTAATCAGAATAATGAAAACAAAGAGCTATTTTTTGACGCTTTCAAAAATTTAATGTCCACTAGTCATTCATTTATCTCTTTCAAATATTTACTTACTCATTCATACTTGTGCTTACTGATTAAGCAAATTTTGACTCTGTATTAAAAATAATATATTATTTACTAGAAATTAAGAGACAGCCACTGCCCTAAGGACTTTACAATTTAGAAAAAAGTAGTCATTAAAACTCACACAATGGAATACTACACTGCATTGAAAAAAGAACTCATGAAGTATTATACAATCTGGGTGATCCTGGAGGACATTATGCTGAGTCAAATATCTCAGTCACAAAGGAACAATAGTGCATAGTGCCACTGTTGTAAAATGGGACTGACATCAGGGTTGGGGAGAACCTAAGAAATGAGGGAATAAATAATGTATATTGCATTGAAACAGATGAGGGAGAGAACTGTTTAACAGGAATATATGATTAGGTATTATTTTCATGACAAGATTCCAGAAAAAAAAAAAAAAGCATATAGTAAAGTGTACTGTGGACTTGAAGGGGTTGGAGAGGATTATATAACAATGAAATATTTTTTTTTTCTTTTCAAAGAAAAAAACAATCTGGGGGGAGGGGTGGGCAGGGAGGGAAATGTGCAATAATGAATGAATGGGGGAAAATTAAATGGAAAGAATATGCTGTTAAAAAACATGTTGCATTAAAAAATTATTAAGAAAAAGAAGTTAAAAAAAAACCCCAAACTTCTACCGACATGGGGAAAACCTAAGAACATATAACTTGAAATTAAATAGAGATTAGTGGATGAATGGAAATAGCCCACTGAGTGTGAGAAGACCCAGGAGAGAGAAGCATTCTGGGAGAAGAACACATATAAGAAGCATCAAAAGTGAGAAAGAATTACAGGAATTGAAGAAATGAAATAAATACATTTTTAAGGTAAGTAGAGACAACAGTTAACATTTATTCAGGATTTAGTACAAATACACAGAAATCATGGTAACACAGTTGTTGAAGCACTGAGCACCTGATCAAAATGTCTTTTCCACGCTGCTATTCTCTGAGTCATTAAATTCCAGAACTTCAAGCTGATAAGCTCTAGTTCAAACTCTTGTTGAGAATTTGGCTCTCGACTCAAGATATACTGAATCAGAATTTTCATTTTAACAAGTTCCCACATAACTATTATAGACTTCCAGATAATTCTTATGTATACAAGGATATGGTTTAAAATATTAATTTAAAGGAATATATGTAGGCCAGAAACTAAGTTCCCAGCAAGGTATCAGAAATGAATTAACTACTATAAAAACTTATCAAATTCTGAGCCCTTAAAATTTCTTTCTCCCTATCTGAAACTTTCAGTATCTTATCTTTCATAACCCATAAGGAAGTTATCCCTACTCTCTGTAAGCGCATTAGGATATTATTCCTACTCCTTCGATAGAAAGAGTTGACAAGCACCCTATCCCCCTTAGTACATTAGATATTTTCCAGCATCTATGTTTCCCTTGATATTTTAGTGATGCTTATGTGTATGTGTGTGAGTTCATGTAATTGTGTTTGATTCCAATGAAGCAGACATGATTGTATATTGTTGTTGTTGTTGTTGTTAGGGGCCATTGAGTCCATTGTGATTCATAACAATCCTGTGAACAACCGATCAGAATCTTGTCCTATCCCATACAATCCTCATCTCTGATACTGCAGTCACTGTTAATCACCTTAAGTCTTCCCCGAACCTCCCCCTTTCTAAGCATGATGCCCTTTTCTAAGAAATAGCTCCTCCTAACAACAAGCCAAAAGTGTGAGAGAGAAAGCTTTGCCGTTTTTGTCACTAAGGAGCACTTTCCCTCTATGAATTTTGTTTATTATTTTGGCAGCCTATGGGATATCCCATTATTTTCTCCAATATCACAACATGCCTCCAGAAACTCTATGAACTTTGATAAACGTCTGTAGTTATAGAGGGGCTGCAGGCCTTTTGTTCATAGGGTCGCTGTGAGTTGTACTCAAATCGAAGGCAATCAACATCATGATACAAATGCATCAGTTCTTCTGTCGTCCTTATTCATATTCCAGTTTTCAGACGCACAGCAAGTTAGTGAAAATACCATGGCTTGAATCAGGCTCACCTTAGTCTTAAATTGACATCATTGTTCCTTAGTACATTGAAATGTTCACAGATAGCAGACTTTCTCAGTGCAAAACATTGCCGATCTCCTGAATGCTGGTATTGATTTTAGATCCAAGTGAAACAAAATCATTGACAATTTCAATCTTTTCTTCCTCTATCATGTTGTCACCTATTGGTCTGGCTTTTATTGGAAGATTTTTATCTTCTTGATGTTGACATGTAATATGTATTAAAGACTGTAGCCTTTGGTCTCCTGCAGTAAGTCTTCCAATTAATTACTGAATTAATTTTTCTTTGTCTATATAAGTAACAGTCAAAAAGATTCTATGAAAATACAACCAAGATTTGTAACCTCAGTCCTATAATTTGTATTAAAAAATAACACTTCCAGTCAGTAAGGCCCCATTTTCAAATAGCAAAAATGTTATTTAACCTTTAATTTAATTTCCTTATTGGTGAATCAGTTCTACTTTCTACACAGTGAGTCATTGTCGGACATGGACATTAGTATAATGGACTGGAGGAGCATATAATCTAAACATCTGGATTCTTCCACATATGGCTCATTAGCTGTTACTTCAAAAAGTCAGTATGAACTCCATGTTGTTGTAATTAAATGTTACTGGAAAACTACATGCTTCTCACATTTTTATTGTATTTATATTATTTATTCGTGTGTATGTTTGGCATACAATTCAGCACAGTTACAGAATTTTAAAAGAGAAAAGCTTTCTACAGCCATGTCTGTTAACCGTCATGGTGCTATTTCCTGGAAGCAAGAGAGAAATGAGTAGTACTGGGCTGCCAGCTGCTTCACCACATTGCCACAGCTGAGGGAATAGCTGCTACGTAAATGTGTGCAGTTAAGTGGTAGGATTTCTAGCCTGAGCTTCAGGGTGATAAAATATACTTCCATTTGGAATTTTCTAGAATTGAGTAAAATAGGGATTATAATCCAATTTAAATGGTGGGAACACAAAACAACTGATTATTTGTACCACTCTGCCTCTCACCACTCTCCTGCTCAACTGGCCTGAAAAGTCTGTGGCCTGCACTAAGTCAGGATGAGAATACAGCTCATCAGCTTCTAAGTATTGGTTTACTTAGTCCAAATTAAATAGCATTGAGGAGGAACTGAAAAGGAAGTTGACTTCCACTTTTACTCTTGCATTATAAATTTTGCCCATGGCTGCTAAAAGTACCTTTGCCTATGTTGGAGTAATCATTCTTTTTCCAGTTTCTATGAGCATCCCAGTTATAGAAGAGAAGTTGACTCCATGAAAGTTCGCCTCAAGATGCCCGTCCCTATTATTTCCTTTGCAACTGTCACAAGGACATGCAGTGTCCTTTTCCTCCTCTCTATTGAGTTGTTTCTCATATAAAGTTGTTTCTCATATTTAGTTACATAACTAGTGGACTAGTTCATAGGGAATTGAACTACTAAACCAAAGCTCACACCTCTCTTGTGGTTTGACTTTGCAAGAGAAAGTTATAGTAACTCAATGTAAAATTAACTATAATTCTCTTCCTACTCAAAGGCAATGAGTTAGAATTTGTTTGTTTTTTTGATTTTTGGTTGTTTTTGTGTGTTGTTTAGTTTTTGGGTTTTTTGGTGGGGTTTTTTTTAGTATACTTTCTTTCATCTGACATCTCTTTATTTTCATTCTGAACCAAGTAAATACTACATAAAACTTGGTGTTGACGTGTGCTCTCCAGTCAGTACCAACCGATTTGTAACCCTCCAGTGGGTTTTCAGAGGCAGTAAATCACATGGGAGTAGATTACCAGTCCTTCTAGTGTGCTGTTATTCCTTTAGACTGTCTAGTAAGGTAATAAATATCTCATTGTATAATAGATACTGTGAAAGTAGAAAACCTTTATTGAGAGAGTCCTCCATCAAAAGTAATCTACAGAAAGAGACTCCATCATGAGTCAGCAACAGTTAATATATCCAGGGTTGAAGAATAAGGTCCTTGGTTCTGAAGGGGAATGAGTGACACACAATAACATCTACTAAAGGTTATCCCTTAAGATGTGTGAATGTGCTTGATTATTATAACAAATAAGTCCTTGTCTTGGAGCATACACTTCAGAATTTTGATTGGGACAGTCCCTGGTGAAATTTGCAAGATAAAGTTTAGTAGGTTGAATGGTAATCCTCTCTTTTGTAGCTCAATTCATGACTATAAGTGATAGTCATGAGCAGCTTCCTTTACTCTCTATTATTTATCACAAACACCGTAGTTTTATTTTTAAATTAGTGGAAAAATTAGATATACATGTTATTCAAACTCAACAGATCTTACCCATTAATTTAGATTCCAAAACAATGAGGTTTCCAGTTTCTCCACATGCTCCTCAATACTTGTTCTTTTATGCTTTCTAATAACAGCAAACCTAGTGGATACGGAGTAGTATCTCACAGTGGTTGTTTTACTTTCTCCAAATTACTAATAACCAGGGAACTCTGATGGCTTAGTGGTAAGGAGCCGTGCTGTAAATCTAAAGGCATGCTGTTTGCTGTTTGAGTCCAGCAGTTTCTTCTTTCACAGGAAAAAGATATATAGTCTCCTTCTATGTGATTGATGGTCTCTGGAAACCCACATATAAGTTGGTTTTGACTTGACAGTATACAACAATGATGACTAATGAGGGAGATTGGGTGACAGAGCCTGAAGGGAGTTGTCTTGGTAAGTCAAAGTTCTGACTCGTCAACAATAAGCAAAGCAGAAAGCAAAACAAATAACCAGTGTCACTGAGTGTCTTCATGTGCCTTTGGGCTATTTCTATATTTTCTTTGGAGGAATGTCTATTCAAGTCTTTGGATAAATTTTTTTAATGAGTTATTTATCTTTTTGTTATTTAAGTGGATTTTTCTAATTATAAAATTTTTATTTTATATTGCTTTACTTACAAAGTTTGTATACATTGTTTTTCATACCAGATTGTTTTCCATTTCCTTTTTCCACATCTCCCTCCACCCATCAAGTTGTGCAAACCTAAAAAAGGACTCCTGTATCAGGTTTCTCTTTGCCTTGGTCCTCAGTCCTTGTACGCCTTCCCTGAAAGTTCTTTTCCTCTGAAGAATCTCCTTACAAGCTCTTGTGGCTCTTCCAGCAGACTTCCAAAGCTATGGTGTAAAGAATTTTAAGGTTTAAATTAATGTTTTTCAAAGGGTGATCTTTGGACTACTTCCATTAAGGAATATTCGTTTCTATATCCACATTTCAATATAGTGCATCAGATTATCTTAGAGGGGGTGCTCAGAGTGTCAGTTTAAAACCCTCCACCAGGTAAACATAATACATTCTCAATATTGAAATCAGCAGTTTAGGCTCCTTTCATAGATTTTGAAGTGTTTTCAAAGTTTAACAGTGTTGAACAATGTTCAATTTTCAAAGGGATGAACTAAACACCCCTGTTTTACTATAAGAATGGAACAGATTGGGGCAAACATCTCTGTGGCAAGTTTGCATTTTAAGAGTAAATGGGCTCATGAGACCATATGGAATTGAGATCGTACCAATTTAAGGGATTATTGACTCTGGCAGCTGACATCAGTTTAAACCTGAAGCCAAAAATTATGAGCTGCTTAAAGATATGTTTTTAACTTCAAGGAACTGCATGTTCTCATAGTAGCAAACACAGTTGGAAGTCTCTAGAGATTCAATAGATCTGCAAGGGTGTAGGCCACGGATGTGTCCTATCTTGATACCTTTTCAATCTTTATGCAGAACAGATTAAGTAGGAGGCTGGACTGTATGAGGAGAAATGTGGCATCAGGATGGGAGGAAGACTCATCAATAATCTGTGCTACTCAGATGACACAACCCCGCTTGCTGAAACTGAGGAGGATCTGAAGCGCTTGTTGCTGAAGGTCAAAGACTGCAGCCTTCAATATGGATTGAGGCTCAATGAGAAGAAGACAAAGATTCTCACCACTGGGCCAATTGGCAACATCATGATGGATGGTGAAGATATTGAGATTTTTCACAGCTTTAGTTTGCTTGACTCCATAGTCAATACTCGTGGCACCAGCATCCAGGAAATTAAAAGATGTATTGCAATGGGAAAGTCTGCTGTTAGGCACCTCTCCAAAGTACTGAAGAGCAATGGTGTCACTCTGGAGCCTAAGGTGTGCTTGATCCAGGCCTTGGTCTTTGTAATCACTTGCTATGCATCAGAGAGCTGGACAATGACTAAAGACGATTGAAGGAGAAGTGGTGCCTTTCAGCTGTGACGTAGAAGAGTATTGAATAAACCATGGACTACTAAGAAAATGAACATATTTAGACTAGAGAGGGTTAAACCAGGCTGCTCCTTGGAGTCAAGGATTCTGGGGCTTCGTCTGACATACTTTGGACATGTTGCAAGGAGGGACAAGTCCTTGGAGAAGAATGTCATGCTTGGGAGGGTGGAGGGGCAGCGCAGGAGAGGAAGATCCTCGATGAGATGGATTGATTCAGTGACTGGGGTAGTCGGCATGGGTGTGTCAGAGACAGTGCGAATGGCACAGGATAGAGCAGGGTTTAGGGCTGTTGTACACAAGGTTGCGATAAGTCCCAGGTGACTCGATGGCACATAACAACAACAACAACCTTTAAGAATCAGATTACCAGGACTGTCTTCCCACAGTATCTCAGAGTGGATTGATTTAAATCATCAAACTTAAGCAATGACCATTTGTGCCACCCAGTGATTCTGCTGGGTATCCTTCCATTGTTGTTGTTACGTTCTGTTGAGTTGAGTATGACTCCTAGCAACCCTGTGAACAACAGACCTTACCCTTGACTTATCTTATGCCATCTTCATTATCTCTGACACACTAGAGACCACTTTTGATGTGACTGTGTCAAATTCATCTCATTGGAGGTCTTCCTGTTCTTCCCTTCATCTTTCCAAGCATAATGTCCCTTTGAAGGAATAGCTTCGCCTACCTACATGTCCAAAGTATGAAAAACAAAGTTTCACTGTCTTTGCCTCTAGGGGCCATTCCAGATATACTTTCTCCAAGACACATCTGTTCATTCTTTTGGCAGTTCGTGGAATGATCAGTACTCTTCTCTAGCACCACACTCAAAGACACCAATCCTTCTGTCATCTTTATTTATTATCTAGATCTCTCATATGTAGTAAGTGATTGAGAAGACAATGGCCTGAAGCAAAAGCATCATAGTCTTCACACTGACATTATTGCTCTTCAGCATTTTGGAGAAGTCTCTGACAGGAGACTAACTCAGTTAAATATATTTCCTCATTTCCTGACTGCTGATGCTAAGGGTGTTCATTGTTTATCCAAATAAAATGAAATCATTGACAGCCTCTATCATTTCTTTATCTATCCTGATTTTCACGATTGGCTTTATAGTGAGAACCTTTGAGGGTTTGGTTTTTGGTTTTTTAGGGTTGGTTTTGTGTGTGTGTGTTTGGTTTTATTTGTTTTTCACACCGAGATGTAATCCATACCAAAGACTATAGTCTTTGATCTTCTAAAGCAAGCATTTCATACCCTCCTCACTTTCAGCAAGCGGGATTGTGTCAGCTGCATAACATAGGTTGTTGATGAGTCTTCCTCTGATTTTGATACCTTCACAATTATTCACTCAATATACAGATTGACCATGTATGAAGAAAGGATATATCTCTGACATACACCCTTCCTGATTTTAGACCATGCAGTGTTCCTTTGTTCTGTTCAAATAACCACTTCCTGATCTAGACTTGGATTTCTCATGAGCATAATTAAATGTTCTGGAATTCCTTTTCTTCTCAACGTTAGCCATAATTTGTTATTATCCACACAGTCAATACCTTTGCAGAGTCAATAAAACATAAATGGACATTCTTCTGGTATTCTGTGCTTTTAGCAGCAATCCATCTGACAGCTGCAATGGTATATCCCTGGTGTCATAGCCTCTTCTAAACCCCACTTGAATTTCTAGCAGTTCTCTCTCAATATACTATTCTAGCTGTTTTGAGATAATCTTTAGTAATATTTTTCTTGCATGCATTATTAGTGACATTGTTCAATAATTACCACATTCTGTTGGAATGTTTATCTTATTAATGGGGACAAATATTTATCATTTCCATCTGGTCAGTCAAGCAACTATTTTCAAAATATCCTACTATTGACTGAGGAGCTTCATCTGTTAGCCAAAACATATCCTTTGGTATTTCATTAATTCCTGAAGCCTTATTTTTTGACAGTGACTTCACTCTTCAACCATACGGTCCTTCCTGAATTTTTTTAGTGTCACTTTATTTTTGGTGTTGTAATTCTGTATATCCCTTCCATCTTCTTTTGATACTTCCTGGATCATTCAAGATTTTATCCACAACATCTCTCAGTGTTGCAACTCAAGGCTTGAATTTAGGTTTTAGTTCATTCAGCTTGAAAAATAATTAACTGGCTCTTCCCTTTTTATTCTCTGACTCCAAGTCATTGCATATTTCATTATATATATATATATATATATATATTCTCAAGCTGTCTTTTGAAATCTTTGGTATCTCTTTTTTTAACATTTCTGGCTAAGTGCTATACATTCTTTCTTCATTCATGCTAAGAAAAGGTGATTTACCCCTTTGTTTTCTTCCATGTGTTAAGTAAGACACCGGGTTTTCAGAGTATACTTGTCTTCAAAGAGACTTGTGATATCCACCTATGTTCTGATGCTATAAAATTTCCCTGAAAGTTTACAGCTATTTATTAGAGAAAGGATTTAGAATGGGAAAAGCAGGTTTCTTGCATGTCAGGTCATAGGAGTCAGAGAGTGTGCTGTTGTTATTAGGTGCTCTTGAGTTGAAAATGACTGATAACTACCATAAGAATACCAGATACGTACCTGTCCTGTCCTGTGCCATCCTTATTATCTCTGACACACTAAAACCCATTGTTACAGTCACTAGGTCAATCTGTCAAATTAAGGAGCTTTCCCTCCTTCACTGGTCCTCTACTTTTCTGACCATGACGTCTTTTTCCAAGGCCTGGCTGACTGGACTCTCCTGGCAATATGCACAAAGAATATGAAACAAAATTTCATCATCCTTCCCACTAAGGAGCATTTTAGCTTATTATCCCCTAAGGCATTAGTTCCTTCATTTAGCAGCCTATGGGATATTTAGTGCTTTTCTCTAACACCACAATCCAAAGCCATTGAATTATCTTCCATCTTTATTCATTGTTCAACTGTCAGATGCATAGAAAGTCATTGAAAAGACTATAATTTGGATCAGGAGCATTTTAGTCTTTAAATTGATATCCTTGCTCTTCCACACATTAGAGAGGTCCTTGACTGCAGATTTTCCCAATGCAACTCTTCTTTTAATTTCTTGACTGCTAGTACTAAAATTGGTGAGTATGGATCCGAGTAAGATGAAATAATTTACAATTTCTATCTTTTCTCCAACTATCATAATGTTGCCTATTGGCCCAGTGGTGAGGATTTTTGTTTTCTTGATGTTGAGATTCAATCCATCCCAAAGGTTGTAGTTCTTGGTCTGTGCAGCAAGTGCTTCACTCACTTTCAGAAAGTGAGTTTATATCATCTACATAACCCAGATTGTTATTAACGAGTCTTACTCTGATTCTGATGCAACATTCTTCTTCATAACATTCAGCTTCTCAAATTATTTGCATAACATAGAGTTTAAACAGTTACGAAGAGAGGTTACAAGCCTCTGTGGAGACAGCTTTGACACAAATTTGTTTTATTTGAAACCATTTCATGTTCCCTTTTTCTGTTTGGACAAAAGCTTCTTGGTCTAGGTATAGGTTGTGCATGAGCACAATTAAGTCCTCTGGGATTCCCATTCTTCTCAATGTTAACCACAATCCATTATAATTAATGTAGTCAAGGAGCTTTGCATAAAATAAAGCACAAGTTCACATCCTTTTGGGCACTCTGCTTTCAGTCAAGATTCATTTGACATCAGCAATGGTATCTCTGGTACCACACAGCCTCTTTTGAATTCAAAGTGAATCTCTTGCAGTTCTCTTTCAGTATACTATTCCAGCCATTTTTAAATAATCTTCAGCAAGATTTGACTTGCATGTGCTGTTAACAATATTGTTTGATAATTTCCACACTCTGCTGGGTCACCTTTTGGAATGATAACAAATATAAATCTGCTCCAGTCTATTGGGCAGGTAGCTGTATTCCAAATTTATTCGAACAGCTTGGTGAGCACATCCAGGATTGCAATCTGTCATCTGTCTTGGAAACTGTAAGAGTTTATATAGAAGAAGCACTGGACAGTGAAGTGTGAAAAGTGTTTACACTATCTTCTTTGATTCTGAGGTGTTTTGGTCAGAGACAATTTGTACTGGTCTCACATTGTGCTTAAGGGGAGTAATTCCTAGTTATAGATTACAGAAATAGATAGCAAAGGACAACAGAAGGGCTTTAGTCTGATGATTCTGCTGGACTAAGAGAATTTTTTTCTTCCCCCGGGATATTAGAAAAAATATTACCCTTACCTTTTAGTACTGGACTATTATTGTATCCCTTAGTGGGAAAAAAGAGGGTATTTTTCAAAAATTGCAGGCTATTAGTTTTCATATATTGTTTGTTGCATTCTTATTTTTTGTTTGTTTTTATGACTGCTCTAAGAATGCAAACAGCTTTTAATGGCCTTGCTTGGTACTTCTCCATGGTGTCCATAGTCCTCTACAATATGATGGTCAAACTTTCAAAATATTGTTTTCAAAATGGGAAAAAATAACTCTGCAAAGTAGCATGAAGAATAAAATGAAGCTTTATGCTTCTTAAATATGTGGGTTTTTTTCCTTAGAAGGCTCAAAATGTCCCTAGAGATGATTTCCTTTCTCTAGATGCAACCACCATCATCTGGAATCTTTACGTGTTTGTGTTATGTGCCATTGAATTTCCTCTTTATAAGAAATAAATTATAGAGAATTTTACAATCTTTTATTCTAAATATCTTAAATAATTGTTTTATCCACCTTCTTGTGTTGTTGCTGGTAAACATCATGTGAAATCTGCATAAAATCTCCTTTCTCCCTTAACTTGGCCAATATGTTGCTATTCTTTTATTTCCATTTTAAGACTCTATCATGATGGGGGAGAGGAATAACTATTCCTGGAAATTATATTGAAAGTTCTAGTATGATTTAATATCTTTTAATACTTAGCATTTAACAAAGACCATTTATCATTAAATTTGCCTCTTGGCAATTTTGCTAGTTTATCTCACTCACCAAGAGCCCTAATAATTTAGTGTGGAATGTATCCGCCTGCTAACTGAAAATTAGGTGGTTCAAACCAATCAGCCACTCCAAGGGAGAAAGATGAGTAACTTCCTCCAATAAAGATGTGCAACCTTAGAAACCTGAGGGAAGATCTCTATGAGTCAGAATCCACTTGTAGTGGTGGTGATTGTTAGGTGTCATCAAGTTGAGTACGACTCATAGTGACCATATGAACAAAAGATCTAAACCTAGTCCTGTTCTGTGCCATCTTCATACTTCCTGACACGCAAGAGCCCATTGCAGCAGTCGCTGTGTCAATCCATCTGGTTGAGGGTCATCTTCTTTGCTGACCTCCATCCTCCCCAATATCATGTCCTTCTCCAAGGAATAGTCCTTCCTAACAACTTGTTAAAGTTTGTGGTGGTAAATTTGATTTATTTTTTTTTATATGTTATCAACCCTTCCACCGAACACAAAGAGGAAAAAAAATCTTATAAAAACCTCTTTGAAAAGTTATCAAGACAGATAAGACTTAAGGCATCAATGTCTTAAACAATTTTAAGCTGGATAATATAGTTTGAAGTACCATTCAATAGACATTTGCACGAATTAAATGAAGCCAAGAAACTAAGAGTTCTGGCAGCAGGGGCTTTAGGGAGTTGCATGGCTAGTCTAAGGGCAGAGTTTCTCCAGCTGTTAGAATTTACTAGAACTTCCAATGTAGAAAGATGGATTACGGTAATCTTCACCTACTTTAACTCTCTGCCAAAAGGAAGAAAGCAAATTTTCTTAGGGAAGATATCATTGCCCAACATTTCAAATGCTCTCTATAACTTTTCATACAAAATGTCTGGCACAAAAATTCATTCACAAAAATTACTAAACATGGACTATTGACCAAATAACTGGGCAGGCAGAACAAACTAAATATGCTGCAGATAAAAGGTTTGCAATACACCTTATTACAATTACAATTAATGTATTTAATTTAAATATGAGATGTAGAATTCCACCTAAAAAAATAAAATAAATAACAAAATAATATAAAATTCTAGAACTTTACCATATAATTACTTAAAATAATATATCAATAGATGGATTGAACACATTAGATTTCCAAGGATAAAGGATCAGTGAACTAGATTATAGTACAAAAGAAAAAGAAACAAAAGTAATCCATGATGTTAGAAATCAGGGTAATTACTGTGTTGGGGTCAGAGGCATGTTACAACTTAAAGGGGGAGCAAAAGGAAGCTTCTAATGTGCTGGTAATTTTCTAGTATTTAAAATGAATAATTATTCTGAAAGGAGCTTGTACAATTAAAATACTCAAAGCCCAAACTCATTGCTATTGAGTCAGAACTGACTCATAGTTAATCCTCCAGGGAATTTTCTAAAGCTGTAAATGTCACAAAAGAAGGTTACCCATCTTTCTTCCTCAAAGTCATTTGTGAATTTGAACTGCCATAGAGGCACTGAATTTGGGTTAACAAGAAAATTTCTTTAGACTAAGTTTATCTATCAAGAAAATTGATTTTGGCCTTGCTGTAAAATCTTCTGGAACTCCATAATCCACTTTTCTGTTGGTAGGAGAACTATCTCTTGTCTTTATGATGATGTGTGTTGCTGCAGTCTAGTAATAATGTGCCCAAGAATGCCTAAGTGTATGTGACTTTAAGTAATGAGTTTGTTTGACGAGTGTATTAGTAAAATCCACAGGTAAAGCTCATCTCTTGTACCTACCACACCTCCAAGACTATTCTCTGTAGTTTCTGGTAATTCTCTACACGTAGAAATTTTGTGTTTCATTTTCTGGGTTCATCTTGCCACAGAAAAGAGTGACTAACTTTAGAAAGTGGTTAGACTTACATGCATATGCTCTTAGCTATCAACATATTCAACACATAAGCACCTACACTTACAGGATTAGGATTTTTTTTTATTCTTTTCCATTTTGGCAATGGCTGTATTAGGGTTCTTTGCTTACCGGAATAAAATGGCGTTAAGCTCCATTCAAGAGAACAGGAAGTTCAACAAAGCTGTGGCAAAGATCTAGCCATTAGTGTTTTTACAAGGCCTGAAAGAAAAAACTGTTTAAGAGTTGTAGGCAGAACATAGAGATGTGTAAACCATATATGCCCTGCAAAGTATGAAGTATTTAATGGCAGGCCATCAGAAGAAAGCTTATTTGACACTTGCACTAGATCAGAAGGTCATTTATTTTAACAAAAATTATCTAAAATATTAGATCACCTTACAAGCCAAACTCCGTCATTTACTTTCATAATTTGAGGGTTGACACATACAAGGATACTTATTACAAAGACACTAAAAGAGGCATGTTTATTTTAACACCTATTAAAAAAAATAAAGGCTCCTATCTTAGGTATCTAGTATTGCTACAATACTATTAGGGATTCGTTCTAATAAAGTAAAATTTACTTTCTCACTTTCTTTCCCCCTCTGTATAGCTCTCTGTCTCTGCCTTTGTCTATCGGTCTCTTGCTCAGTCCCTATAGAGAGATCGTCATCCTCTTCTAGTATCTTTATGTCCAGAATGCCTTGGGAATCTTCATGTATCTTTGTGTCATCTCCTCTTTGGTTTAGGAGCTCTTTAGCACTGTGACATGAGTTCCAAAATAAGTGTTTCATTCTTGGCACTTCTGTCCTGGCAATAGGGAAGTTCCATCTTATGAATCATAGCAAATTATGGCTAATATTGAGAAGAATGGGAATTCCCTAACCCTTGATTGTGCTCCTGCAAAACTTATACCTAGACCAAATGTTGTTTGAGTAGAGCAAGGAAACACACACTTGGAACATGGTTTGAAATTAAGAAGGGTGGCAGCAGGAAGCAGCAGCATTGTATCCACAGTATTTTGGGGGGATTACTGCTGTTTAGTCACACCAAGCAGGGCCTCTTAAACTCAAGCAGAAGGCAGCAAGACAGCTTGACCAGCTTGAGTGAGGTGGAGATGCCAGTTCCAGAAAAGAACAACAGGCTTCCTGGTTTGTTGTTAAGGTACTTTAGGAAAAACATTACTGTCCAGCTTGACCACATGGGACCCTTTAAGCTCAAGTGGAGAAAGGCTGGAATACTTCAACGTAGGCAAAGAAGCCATTTCCAGAAGGGAACAATACGCTTCCTGCTCTGCCATTAAAGTACTTTGGGAAAAAGACTGCAAGAAGGGAGCACAAATATATAGGTGCTTCACAAAACATTGCCATAACCTAGGTAATTATATAGTTACAACAACCTAGTATCTACTAACAAAAGATTCACATAATGTCAAAAAAAGCAACAATCCACCCCAACCATAATAAAAAAAACAAAATAACCTTGTCCTAAAAAAGCAGACTCAATTAATACCCCAGACAGAGAGAACCAGAAGAAATATGTTGGTATAGAGTTATTTGTTAAGCTAAAGAAAAAGATACAAATGTAGAAGAAACACTAGAAGTCAGTAAGAGAGCAAATACCTCAGAGACAACAGTGGAGAAGAAATATATTGCTGAGGAGCAACTTGAACAGCTGTGGAAGAAAATGCAAAAGATGGAAGAAAGAATTGATAAAGAGGTACAAGAACTCAAAAAATCAACACAGGACAGAGAGGGTACAGCCAGCACAGTAAAAGAAATAACAGAAAAGCATGAAAATGAAATCCAGAATATTAAGACCAAAATGGCAGAACTGCCCAACACGTTGGTAGGACTAAACAAGTAGAACTGAAGATATGGAATAGAGGATCAGTGAGCTTGAAGGCAAGAGCCTCACTAAAAACACACTAGAAGAAAAATCGGAGATGAAATGTAAAGAAAATGGGGGTGAAAAGCATTAGAATTACGTGAGATGCCATCAAATGGAAAAACATACATGTAATTGGAATTCCTGAACAGGGGAGTGACAGGGAAATTACAGAGAAGCTTATGGAAGAAAACTTCCCAGGTATTTTGAAGAATGGACAAATCCACATTTAAGAAGCACAGAGAACCCCAAATAGGCTAGACCCAAAAAGAAAAACATCAAGACATATTATAGTCAAATACTCCAAATTACAAGATAAGGATAGAATTCTAAAAGCAACATGGAAAAACAAAGAGTTACCTACACAGGGGAAACAATTAGATTAAACTCTGATTATTCAGCAGAAAACATGCAAGCTAGAAAGCAATGGGATGCCATATACAGACAGCTGAAAGATAACAATTGCCAGCCAAAGACACCATACCAGAAAACCTCTCCGTCAAATATGAAGGGGAAATTATATTATTTGCAGAAAAGAAGGAACTTAAAGAATTTGTGAAAACAAGACCAAAATTACAAGGAATTTAAAGTGAAGTCTTTCACACAGAGATGCCAAAAGAAAGTACATGGACAATAGTAACCAGAAACACAGAAAAACAGAAAAAGAAGCACAGCAAAATTAAAACTTGGCCTGATAATAATCACACTTAATGTGAATGGACTAAATGCACCAATTAAGAGAAAAAGAGTAGCAGAATAGATAAGAAAACAAAGTCTATCAATATGTTGCCTACAAGAGACACATTTAAAAAAGAAGAGAAAGACAGATTCAAAATCAAAGCCTGGGGGGGGGGATATACCAAGCAAATGGTAACCACAAAAAAGCAGGAAAGGAAATATAATTCTCTGATAAAAAAGATTTCAGAAAGAAAATCACTATCAAAGATAAGGAAAGCATTACTTAACTGATTAAAGGTACAATAGATCGAAAAATACATAACGTTGGTCAACATTTATGCACCAAAGGAGAGACCTGCAAAACACATAAAACAATAGTTAACAGAATTGAAGAAAGAAATAGACAGCACCACAATAGTGGTAGGAGATTTCAACACACCACTATCACCAAAGAATAGGTCAACTCAAAAGAAACTCAATGAAGATGGAGAAGATATAAACTATACAATCAGCCAGCTCAAACTAGTGAATGTATTCAGGATATTGCACCCAAATAAAACTTAATTCACTTTCTTCTCAAGTGCACATGGTACATTCTCCCAAATCGATCATACATTAGCACAAAAAAGCAAGCCTCCAAAAATTAAAGAGCATGGAAATTATCTTCTGGGACTCCAATGTCACAAAACTAGAAATTAACAACAGGAGAGTAAAGCTTACAAAATGACCCAAGTGGAAAATAAATAAAACTCTGCTAGAACATGATTGGGTTATAAGAGAAATAAAGAATAAAATAAAAAGTTCCTTGAAATAAATTTTATTGAAAATATAACTTTACACAAACCTCTGGGACACAGCTAAGACAGTCCTTGGGTGGCAGTTCATAGCAATGGGCACATACATTAAAAAAAGTAAAAAAGAAGAATCAATGATCTAACACAACACCTTCAGCAAATAGAAAAAAAGAACAGTCTAATTCTACAGCCTCTAGAAGAAAAGAAATTATAAGAAAAAGAGCTGCAATCAATGAGATAGAAAACAGAAAAACAATTGTAATTATCAATAAGACCAGGAGCAGGTTTTCCAAAAGGGGCAATAAAATTGACAAACGACTAACAAACTTAACAAAAGAAAAAACAAGAGAAGACACAAATTAAGAAATGATAGCGGTGACATCACAACAGAGTCAGATGAAATTAAATCAACAATATAAGAATTCCATGAAAAAGCTATACTTTGATAAGTTTGTAAACCTAGAAGAAATGGACAAATTCTTTGAAATCCATCTTCTGACCAGTCTGACAAGGATGGGTATAGAACACTTGAATAGATCCATCACAAAAAAGAAATTGAAAATGTCATAAAAAGACTTCCTCACAAGAAAAGTCCTGGACCAGATGGCTTTACAGCTGAATTTTACCAAACATTCAGAGAGGATTTAGTACGAATTCTACTTAAATTATTCCAAAACAATTGAAAAAGAGGGAACACTCCCAGAGTCATTCTATGAAGCAAGCATAACTCTAATACCAAAACCAGGTAAAGATATTACTAAGAAAGAAAACTACAGGCCAAAATCTCTCATGAAGGTAGATGCAAAACTCCTTAACAAAATACTAGTCAATAGAATCCAAAAGAACATCAAAAAAATAATTCACCGTGACCAAGTTGCATTCATAACAGGTATACAAAGCTGGTTCAACCTAAGAAATGAAAAAAACATAATTCATTATATTAACAAAGAAAACAACTGGAACCATATGATCTTAGCAATTGATGCAGAAAAGGCATTTGACAAAATTCAATACCTCTTCCTGATAAAGATACTTAGCAATATCGAAATAAAAGGGAATTTTCCCAACATGGTGAAAAATGTATATGTAAAACCGAGAGCTAACATCATTCTCAAAGGAGAAAGATTAGAAACATTTCCTTGTGAATAGGGACTAGACAAGGATGCCCTCTATCATCACTTCTATTCAATATTGTATTTGAAGTGCTTGCTAGGGAAATATGACAAGAGAAGAAATTAAAAGGCATCCAGATCGGCAGAGATGGTTAAACTGTCACTATATGCAGATGATTTGATAATGTACTCAGAAAACCCCAAAAACTCAAACAAAACAAACAAAAAAAACACAAAAAACCTCTTAGTAGGCCAATTTAATAGAATGACAGGATAAAAGATCAATATCCAATAATCAGTAGGATTCATCCACAGTAACAAAGAGAACTCAGAGAAGGAAATCAAGAAAGCAATACCATTTACAATGTTGTTGTTGTTAAGTGCTGTAGAGTTGTAGAGGACTCATAGCGACCCTATGAACGAAAGACCTGAACACTTATATAACTTTCCTTATCTTTCCACGTTCATTGCTTCTGGCAGCAAGCCATTTCAAAAGTGGATAATACTCCTGCTTTCAAGCTTGTTTTAATCAGGAAGCTCCACCAAACACTGTCCACTATAAGTAACCATTATCGTATTTGACACATCAGTGTCACAGTATGTAACATCACAGCAAACATAAGTTACCTCTGTACAACAAATGGACAGACCAGTGCTATAGCACTTAGAAGAATGCTTGGCCAAAGTAAATTACAACCAGGCCTGAGGGCCACAGATTAAAATCGCCCACCTTTGGCTTGGTAGCATAACTTTCTATCCACTAGGCCAACAGAGCTCACTCTATAGTGTTGTTATTGTTGTTAAGTGTTATCGAATTACAGACAACTCATAGTGACACTATGAACAAAAGACTTGAACATTTCTATAACTTTAATCACTCCTCCACGTTTATAAAGTTTCCAGAGGCAAGCCATTTCAGAAGTGGATGCCACTCCTGCTAACTGTGTGTCAGGGTTGTATCTTTTCTCCAAACCTATTTAATCTATATGCTGAGAAAATTATTTAAGAAGCTGAACAATGTGAAGAAAAATGTGGAATCAGGACTAAAGGAAGGCTCATTAAGAACCTTCTCTATGCAGATGACACAACTTGGCTTGCTGAAAGAGAAAAGAGCTTGAAGCATTTGCTCCAGAAGTTTAAACACAGCAGCTTTCAATAATGTTTGCATCTGAACATCAAGAAAATAAAAATCCTCATGAAAAATAATGTATACAAATGTTGTAATTAAACCAGTATAAAATAAAAATTTTATTTTTTTAGAAAAAAGATATTTAACATTCTTTTTTTGCTACTGGACTTATAGACAACATCATGATGGATAAAGAAAGGATCAAGATTGTCAATAACTTCATCTTACTTGGAACCATAATCAGTACACTTAGTAGCAACAGTCCGGAGATCAGGAGACATACTGTACTGTGAAAGTCTGTAGTCAGGGACATCTCCAAATTATTAAAGAGTACTGATGTTAGTTTGAGGATTAAGGGGCACCTGACTCATGCCATGGTCTTTTCATTCATTTGATATTTATCTGAGTGCTGAACAATGACTGAAGAAAAATTGATGTCTTTGAATTGCGGACTGGAGAAGAGTATTGAAGATCCCATTGACTGCTATAAAAACAAACAGATATGTCTTGGAAAAGATGCATCCAGACTGTTCTTTGAAGGCAAAGATAATTAAGCTTTTGTCTAAGGAACATCATGCTTGGGAAGGTGGAGGGATAGCAAAAGAGAAGAAGACCTTCTACTAGGTTGGTTGACATCATGAGTGCAGCAATGTGCTTGAGTATGTCAGAGATTGTGAAGTTGGCATGGGACAGGACAGTGCTCAGATCAGTTAGACACTTAATCCTCAAATTGACATCAGTAATCAGATCGGGTTACTATGAGTCCTACTCTACTCGACAGCACCTAACAACAGCAACAACAATTTTACTGTTTTCTTCTTTCTTCGTTTATTACTTGTAAAATGAAAGATGTAGCTCAGTAAGTTATACAACTTATGTAAACATCAATTGTAAGTTGTGGGAGGTTACATTTCAATCTTTAACTTCAAGTGTATATATATATATTTCCCCACTTATATTTTAATTAGCATCGAGGACTCTCCTTCATAGGGTCTCTATGAGTCGCCTTCGACTTGATGGCACTTAACAACAACATCAACAGAGAGAGAGAGATCAGCTGGCCCAGTGGACAGAAGGCAATGCTACCAAGCCAAACGTGTGTGACTTTTAATCCACGGCCCTCGGGCCTGTCTTTCACTGTTTTTGTTCAGACATTCCTCTAGGTCGTATAGGTCTGGTGTACAAGTTGCCATACAGCGGTTACTTGTGGCCGCTGTGAGGCTGAACACTGTGACACTGATGTGTTTAATGTGTCAATGGTTGGTTACCCAATGAGGTTACAGAGTGGGGTGGAGCTCTCCTATTAAAATAAGCTTGGAAGGAGGAGTGGCATCCACTTCCATAATAGCTTGCCTCCCGAAACCCTATGAACCTGGAGAGAGGAAGAAAGGCACCCAAGCATCAAGCACTGTCCTTCATAGGGTCGCTATGAGTCGCCTGCCACTCGAAGGCACTTAACAACAACAACAACAACAACAACATATTTTAATGAACAAGCTTAAGGAGCTGTCTCTTTTTTGTAAGAGTGTCTTGCCTTCTTCCCCCCACCCCCGACCCCTTTCCTGAATTTCTCCCACTTCACTATCCTCATCTAAGAAATATCCTGACTGTCTCTCTCAGTATAGATTTGTTATTCTTCTAGGAGTCTGGAGTAATTAAATATTTTTCATCAACACTCTAATTCAAAGTTCTTCTGTCTTATTTATTCATTGGCTAGCTTTCATATGCATGATTAAAAATACCATGGCTTGATCAGCCACTAGTTAATCCTCAAAGTGATATGTTTAGTATTTAATATTCTAAAAAGTTCTTTCACACCAGAGAGGAACTCCTGAAAAACAAGAATGAAGTGGGAGGTACAACAATCTTTAATCTCAAAAACTAGTACATAGCTTAATAACCAAAACAGCATGGTACTGGTAGTGACAGGCACATAGACCAATGGGATAGAATCGAGAACTCAGGAATTAATCCATCTATCTACGGTAAACGGATATCTGACAAGGAAACAAAACCTATCGAATGGGAAAATGACAACCTGTTCAACAAATGGTGCTAGCAAAACTGGACTACTCCCTGCAGAAAGCTGAAGCAGGATACACACCTTTCACCATACACAAAAACAAATTCAAGGTGGGTCAGAGACCTAGGGGTAAAGCCCTTAACCATAAATATCATAGGGGACAAAGAAGGACCTACTTTAGGTCTAGCTCATTGTATAAAAAAGGCTGACAAATATAGCCAAAAACAACCGTAAGAGGATAAAATTGATGAATGGGACCTTCTAAAAAGTAAATCCGTGTGTGCATCAAAAGCATTTTCCATCAGGGTGAAAATAAAACCTACTGACTGGGAATAAACATTTATTAATACCATTTCAGGCAAAGGTCTCATAATAAATGTTTACAGAATCCTATAGGGCCTCCATAAAAAAAGACTTATAACACAATTACAAAATGGGCAAAATACATGGAAAGACTTTTCACAAAGGAAAATATAAAGAGAACCAACAGATACATGAAGAGATGCTCAAAATAAAGGGCAATAAAAGAGATTCAAATCAAAACTATGAGATACCAGCTAACCCCAGCAATAGTGAAGTTTAGCCAAGACAATAAGTATTAAATATTGGAGAAGACGTAGAGAGATTGGAACTCGTATACACTGTTGGTGGGATTGTAAAATGGTACAATCACTCTGGAAGGCAGTTTGATGTTTCCTCAAAAAGCTGAACATAGAAATTTCATATGACCCAGCTATTCCACTGCTTGGAATATACCCCTAGAAAATGAGAACTGAGTCACAAATGGAAATTTGTACACCAATGTTCATGGCAGGATTATTCACCATTGCAAAAACATGGAAACAGCCCAGATGTCCAACCACAATCAAATACTACACAGCATGCAGGAGCAATGATTTTGAAAATTTCTACCTGAGAGGAACTAGAGAGAATTATGCTAAGTGAACTAACTCTGTCCCATCAGAACAAACACTGTGTAAGACCAATATAGTAAAAAGTAGAAGGATATGTGGTGAAATATATATGAGGATCCAAGCAGAAGAGGGTTGGAGCAAAGGCATGAGGATGATTGGGAGTCAGGGAGGCGGTAATTTTAGGGTTGTACAATCTGATGGAGAGGTAGGGAGGTAAAGGAAATGGGAAATCTCCAGTTTGAAAAACAATTTATACACACTTTGTAAGTAAACCAACATAAAATAAAATTTAAAAAATAAATAAAAAGGTCTTTTACAACAAATTTACTCAATGTAATGCCATCTTTTTATTTATTGATTTCTACTTTCATAAATGGTGATTGTGGATATCGATAAAATTGAATCTTTGATAAATGTAGTCTTTTCTTCATTTGTTATGATGCCACTTTTTGCTCTAGTCCTGAGGATGTTTGTTTTCTTTATTGAAGTATAATCCATACTGAAGACTGTATTTAGTCTTTGATCTTCATAAGTAAGGTATTTTGCTTTTAGTGAGCAAAGATGTTTGAGTGCAAGCTGCAGATTGTTAATGATATTTCTTTCCATTCTTGATACCACATTCATCATGTGGTCTCCAGTTTCTAAGATTATTTTCTCAGCTCTCAGATTGAATAAGTACAGTGAAAGAATAAAATACTGATATACACACTGTTCTTGAGAATAAACACAATAATTCCTTGTTCTATTTCAATAACTACACTTAATCTATTTACAGATTCAGCATCTAAATGTTCTGGAACACTTAATAACAACATTCATCATAATGTTATTCCTGATTTGTTATTAGGGATCTAAACAATTTAAATACCTTAGTATAGTAAACTTAGCTTTGTTGTTATTTTTATTATTATGTTCCATCCAACCACCTGCAACTCATAGTGACTCTGTCCTATCCTGACCCAATCTCATTTTTCTTGATGTTGAGTTTCTTCTATCGTCCTTAGTCAATTCTTGCCTCCAGGAAGAAGCTTAGTTTTACCCTATCTAGGACTCACCTGTTTATTCTACTAGAAGTCCACAGTCTGATCAACATACTAGTCCAGCACTGCAACTCAAAGGCATCAATTTTTCTTCTATCATCCTTAGACATGATCCACCTCTGTAATGCACAGCAACAATTGCAAAGACCATGGCCTGGATCAGGTGCACCTTAGTCTCCAGACTGATGCCACTGCTCTTCAGTACTGTAGAGAGGTCCTTGACTGGCAACTTTCCCAATGCAATTTGTTTTTTAACTTCCTGACTGCTGGTGGCAAGAACACTGATTGTGGCACCAAGTAATCTGAAGTTGTTAGCAATCTCAATCTCTTCTTCATCCATCACGAAGCTGCCAATTGGCCCAGTGGTGGGAATCTTTTGTTTTCTTGATGTTGAGTTTCAATCTATATTGAATACTACAGTCCTTGACCTTCTGAAGCATGTGCGTATGTGCCTCATGTCCTCCTCAATTTCAGCGAGCAAGGTTGTGTCACTCACACAATGCAAGTTGTTGATGAGTCTTCCTCCAATCCTGATCACATTCCTTCTCATTTAAAGTCCAGCCTCCCAAATGATCAATTCTGCATATAGATTGAAAATTAGTAGAGATCGGATATATCCTTGATGCATACCTTTCCTGGTCCTGAACCATGCAGTGTCTCCATGCTCTGTTCTGAGGACTGCTTTCTGGTTCAAATAGGGGTTTTGCATGGGCACAATTTAGTGTTCTAAGAGTCCTATTCTTCTCAAGGTTAGCCATAGTTTGTTGTGAACCACACAGTCAAATGTCTTTGCACAGAAAACATATTTTTGATGTTCTCTGCTGCCTTTCTATTTCTATCTGCCATCAACAATGATTCACTTAATTTCAAGTCCTCTTCCAAATCTGCCTTGATTTTCTGACAGTTTTCTGTTGAAGTATTTCCATAATTATTTTTAATTTTGGCTGCAAAGTTTTCCTTTTTTGTGATAATAATAATGTTATTTGATAATTTTGTTGGATCATATTTGTTTGAGATTGGCATAAACTCAGACCTCTTCCAGTCAGTTGGTCAGGTAGATATCTTCCAAATTTCTTGGTATATTGGAAAAGAATGCACACACTTTACTTGATTATAAACTGCACAATACCCCTTGATTCTGTTAAAAAATCAACACCACCACCAACCTGACCTTTGGTCTGTGTACACATTAAGCAATTTGAGTGTTTCCTTCAACTGTATGTAGAAATAATTCAATTGGTATACTGTCAATTCCTAGAGATGTGTTTTGCTAATAACTTCAGTGAGGTTTTCACTTCTTCCTTAAATAACTTTGGTTTTTAATATTATGCTACTTCCTGAAATGAATAAGTATCAATCAATTATTTTTGGTATAATGACTCTGTACATTTCTTTCATCTTCTTTTGATATTTCCTGTATCATTCCATTTTTCCCACAGAACCCTTCAATACTGCAAGTTAAGACATATTTTTTTTATTCAGACTTTGTAGTTTACATAATTTTTAGTACAATCTTTCCTTTTGCTTTCTAAGTCCTTGCCTTTGTATATTTCATTTTTAATATTTTACTTTGATTTTTCTAGTTGCCTTTTAAAACATGCCCAAGTTTCTTCTTGTTGTTGTTGTTATGTGCCATCAAGTCGCTTGCAACTCATAGCGACCCTATGTACAACAGCCCTAAACTCTGCTCTGTCTTGTGTCAATCGCGCTGTTTCTGACCCTCCCATCCTGATTATCCCAGTCACTGAATCAATCCACCTCATAGAGGGCCTTCCCCTCCTACGCCGTCCCTCCACCCTAGCAAGCATGAAGTCCTTCTGCAAGGACTGGTCTCTCCTCACAACATGTCCAAAGTATGTTAGACGGAGTCTCCGAATCCTTGCCTCCAAGAAGCCACCCGGTTTAACCCTTTCCAGGACAAATCTGTTTGTTTTCCTAGCAGTCCATGGTATTCTCAATACTCTTCTCCAGCACCACAGCTCAAAGGCATCAATTCTCCTTCTATCCTCCCTGGTCATTGTCCAATTCTCTGATGCATAACAAGTGATTGCGAAGACCATGGCCTGTATCAGACACACCTTAGTCTCCAGAGAGATACCATTGCTCTTCAGTACTTTGGAGAGGTCCCTAACAGCAGACTTTCCCATGGCAATGCGCCTTTTAATTTCCTGGCTGCTGGTGCCAAGACTGTTGACTGTGGAGCCATGCAAACTAAAGCTGTGTACAATCTCAATCTCTTTACCATCCACCCTGATGCTGCCAATTGGTCCAGTGGTGAGAATTTTTGTCTTCTTGACATTAAGCCTCAATCCATATTGTGGCTGCAGTCCTTGACACTCTGCAGCAGGTGCTTCAGGTCCTCTTCAGTTTCAGCAAGCAGGGTTGTATCATCTGCATAACGCAGATTGTTAGTAAATCGTCCACCAATCTTGACCCCACATTTCTCCTCATAGAGCCCAGCCTCCCGGATCATCTGTTCTACATATAGGTTGAAAAGGTATGGAGATAGGATGCATCCCTGGCATACACCTTTCCCAATTTTGAACCATGCAGTGTTCCCTTGCTCTGTTCTGACAACTGCCTCGTGGTCCAAGTATAGGTTTCGCATTAGAACGATCAAGTGTTCTGGGATTCCCATTCTTCTTAGAGTCAGCCATAGATTTTTATGATCTACAAAGTCAAATGCCCTTGCATAGTCAACGAAATACAGATAGACATTCCTCTGGTATTCCCTGCTTTCAGCTAAGATCCATCTAACATCCCCTTCTAAACCCAGCCTGGACTTCTGGTAGTTCTCTGCTGATGTGCTGTTCCAGTCGTTTTTGGATAATCTTCAGTAAAATCTTGCTTGCATGTAAAAACAGTGAGATTGTTCTGTAGTTTCCACACTCGGTTGGGTCACCTTTCTTTGGAGTGGAAACAAATATAGATCTCTTCCAGTCAGTTGGTCAAGTGGTTGTTCCTCTGTGTTTTATATAGTCTTTATTCAATAATAATTTTTAAATTTTCTACTGATGTTATTTAGGTCTTTTCTTTCTTTCAACATATGGTTGTTGTTGCTATTTTTGAGATGCCATTGAGTCAACTATAACTCATAACCACCCCTTTGAACAATAGATCTCAATCTTCTGTGCCAGATTTCTTTCCTATATTGTTAAATGCCATCAAGTTGAGTAAGACTCACTCACTAGGAGTCTTGCTTATAGTGATAGTCTTACTCATAGTGACTCAAAAGAAAAAAAGTCTAAAACCTGTCCTATTCTGTGCCATCCTCATCATTTCTGACATATTTCAACCCATTGTTGCAGTCTCTGTGACAATCAAACTCATTAAAAATCTTATTATCTTTCACCAACTCTTCATTTTCCCAAGCATGATGGTCTTTTCCAAAGAATAACCTCTCCTAACAACATACTCAATATATGTGAGACGAAGCTTTGACATCTTTGCCGCTAAGAACATTCTGGCTGTCTCTTTTACTAAGACATAACTGTTTGTTCTTTTGACCACCCATTAAATATTAAGTATTTTTCTCCAACACCACAGCTCAAAGATCTTCTGCAATCCTTATTCATTATTCAGCTCTCAGACTCATAGCAGGTGATTGAAAATTCCATGGCCTGAATCAACCACACCTGAGGCTTCAAACTGATATCATTTCTCCTCAGTAATTTGGAGGGATCCCTAGGTGCAGAATTTCCCAATGCGATATGTCTCATTATTCTCCTGATTGTTGGTACTATGGATTTTTATTTTAGATCCAAGTAAGTTGAAATTGTTGAAAATGTCAATCTTTTTTCCATCTATCATGTTGTCTATCTGTTTAATGGTGAGAATTTTTGCTTTCTTAAGATGGAAATGTAATCCATATTGAAGACTATCGACTTCGATCATCTACAGCAAGCATTTCTAGTACTCATCATTTTCAACAGATAAGATCATGTCATCTTCATAATGCAAGTTGTTCATGAGTCTTCCTCAGAACCAAATACTACATTCTTCTTCATAAAATCCAGCAAGAAAGGCCTGATAGCCTTCAAAAATATCAGCCACTGAAAACCCTATAAATTATATGTAATGACGTAATGGACTCACCATGAATTAAAGACCAATTTGTCAGCTAATGACAATAAAAGATTAAAATGAGAAATTCAAGTAGTTTCTGTTTCCATCATGTTGTTGTTGTTGTTGTTATGTGCCGTTGAGTCGTTTGCGACTCATAGCGACCCTATGTACAACAGCCCTAAACCCTGCTCTATCCTGTGCCTCTGACACATGCATCCCGATTACACCAGTCACTGAATCAATCCACCTCATAGAGGGTCTTCCCCTCCTGTGCTGTCCCTCCACTCTGCCCAGCATGATGTCTCTCTCTAAAGACCTGTCTCTCCTTACAACATGTCCAAAGTATGTCAGGAGAAGCCCCAGAATCCTTGCCTGCAAGGAGCAGCCTGGTTTAACCCTCTCTAGGATGAATGTATTTGTTTTCTTGGCAGTTCATGGTACA
>NW_006400006.1:573699-580571 GCF_000299155.1 Elephantulus edwardii
GAACCATGCAATGTTGCCCTGCTCTGTTCTGACGACTGCCTCTTGGTCCACGTATAGGTTTTGCATTAGCACGATTATATGTTCTGGGATTCCCATTCTTCTCAGAGTCAGCCACAGTTTGCTATGATCCACGCAGTCAAATGCCTTTGCATAATCAATGAAACACAGATAGACTTTCTTCTGGTATTCTCTAGTTTCCATCATAGTGTGTTAAATATAAATTTAGAAAACCACCTAAGAATTATTTCTGTGATAACCTATGAATCTTTGGTTTAAGGTAGGCATGTACTGCACTGTTGAGCTGTAGAGAAAGCAAGAGAATAAGCAGACCAAAGCAGAGAGAGGTGGACTGAGTCAGCTTAAGGGTTGGCCTCAAAGAGATACCTGATAGCATTATACTTAGAGTGTTTCACATTGGATATAAGACTACAAATATCATCTGTTCTGGCATAATTTCTAGATTAGTGTGACCCTGGTGAATGAGTGTGGTCACAGGTCTCAATCCTCTTTTGTCCCTCCATTCACTTCTATTCAATAGGCAAGGTGCACCTTGAAGGCTGTATACTCAAGCTACTGGTCCCTGGACTGCTGTGTGATTGGGTGAAGTGAAGCAACTCCAGAAACTTTGATAGTGGAAAGAAGGGAGGGATATAAGTAATTCCCCTTCCTTTACATCAGGCAAAGTATCCATCAAGGAGTGCATCTTTGAGAAGCTCTCATTCCAACTGACTACACTGCTTTGGCTAAAGGGTGTTTCTATCCCTGGAGTTATTTAAAGCAAACCACTTCATTAGCCTGTCCATCCCAGGCCCTCTGATTTGTTGCTTTCTGTGACAACTAACAGTTTTTTATATTCCACATTCTCAACTTGATTTTTCAGTTCTCTGATTATTTATGTAATAAATTTTACAGATTAAATGTCATTTGTTTTTCTCTTTATAGCAGTTTTCATGTTCTAGATTGATAAAACATTAATTTCAGAGCCCTTGAATTTCATAAGTAGAGGTTATGACTACAATTAAAGTATGTACCCAGATGGTACAAAGGGAAGGGTCTACAAATACAGGATACTTGCTCATTCTTATGAGGAAATTGATTAAAAAGTTATGTGAGGGTCCCAGAAAAAAATGGCTGAGAATCAGAGAAGAGCAAGAAAAGCAACCAGGCACTCAGATTCAATGCCAGTTACACAGATTATACATACACCAGGTATTATTGAGTATGATAGCAGCGAAATTTGTGGCTCAGAAGAGACATTAGTGTTCTCTTTCCCTCTCTGCTCTCAAGTTGGAGCCAACTCATTGCTGACCTTCCATGTGTTTCCAAGCTGTAACTGTATAGGAGGCAGTTGCTCATCTTTCTCCATCAGGGTTGCTGGTGGATTTGAAAAACCAAAAGGAGTTAGTGATACAACTCCTTAAGGATTACACTGTTTACTTAAGACAGCAAGTTTAAGGACAATTCCTGGTACTTGCTGAAAAAAAACTTTTGAATTCCTTTCTCTTTGGTAAAAAGTAGCTCAAGGATTGGTTGATGTGGAGTTCACCAAATTAAAGCTTTAGTATTCACCTTGGAGTGGAGATAGGACAAGAAACCTTTGAAAGTTTTGAAGGGGGAAAGGATATTATTACTACTGACTTAAAGCATGTTTCCTAGACATAGGTACTGTTTCTGGAGTTTTTTGTGGTTGGGGTTGTTTGTTTGTTTGTTTGTTTGTTTTACAAATTTACTGGATCTCATTCAATCATTCATATACATCTTGCTTTATAAAATTAATTATGACTAAATATAATTAATTTCCATATTTCATCAAATTTTATATGTTCTTCTAACTCTTCTAGTCTTCTAATTTATGAACATAGAGATATAAAGTGAGAATGAAGAAGGATATCTTTGATAAATTTTTTCATATCCCGAAGTCTTTAATCAACTCAACAGCTCATTGCCATCTAGTTGGAACTGATTCATAGCTGACATTCTAGTAGGTTTTCAGAGGCTATAAATTGCACATGAGGAGATTGTCCATCTATCTCCCATAACACAGCTGGTGGATTTGAACCATCCACCTTTGAGTTGTCAACACAACTCCTTACCCAGTAGGTGTCCAGAGCTTCTTATGATTTCAATTGTTGTAGATAGGTGCTATCAAGAAGAGTATGACTCATAGCGGCCCTATGAATAAAAGATCTGAACCTTGTTCTATCCTGCGCCATGCTCACAATTCCTGACACAAAAAAGCCCATTCCATCAGTCCCCATGTAAACCCACCTGATTGAGTGTCTTCCTCTCCTTCACTGATCTGCTACCCTTCCCAGCATCATGTCCTTTTCCAAGGAATAGACGCTCCTAGCAACATAACCAAAGTATATGAGGCAAAGCTTCATCATTCCTGCCTCCAAAGAGCACTCCAGCTGCATCCCTTCAAAGATCTATTTGTTCTCTTCTCCATTCATGGGATGCTCAGTGCTCTTCTCCAACACCATAGCTCAAAGGTGTCAATTCTTTTTCTATCATCCTTATTCATTGTCCAGCTCTCAGATGCATAACAATTGGAAAGACCAAGGCCTGAATGAGACACACCATAGTCTTCAAACTGGCATCATTATTCCTCAAAAATTTGGAGCAGTCCCTAACTGCAGATTTTTCCAATGCAATGTGTTTCCTTATTTCCTGACTCCTGGTACCAATGGGGTCAATTGTGGATCCAAGCAAGATGAAGTTGTTGACAGTTTCAATCTCCTCTCCATCCATCATGACACTGCCTATTGGACCAGTGCTAAGAATCTTTGTTTTCTTGTTATTGAGATGCAATCCATACTGAAGGTTGCATTCTTTGATCTTCTGAACAAGTGCTTAAAGTACTCCTCACTTTCAGCAAGCAAGGTTGTGTCATCTGCATAACACAGTTTATTGATGAGTCTTCCTCCAATTCTGATGTCACTCTTCTCTTCATAGAGTCCAGCTTCTCAGATAGAGAATATTTCAACATTTCTTTCACTTTGACATGTTTTCCTTTTGTTTGTCACTCCAGTGCAATCCTTAGAGTCTCTTTCAACATCCATTTCCATTTTTTCTCCCCTTTTTTATATTTTATGTTGTTCATAGTTTTGCATAATTATGTAAAGTAGGGGTGACAGGTCTTTAAATAACCAAGTATTGAGGCAACTCTAATAGTTTGGCCTTCTACCTGACTATATCTCCAGGATTAATACTTGATTATTGAATGAAGAATTCTTCCAATTTCTTGTTCTCAGAGTTGAAAAGTCAATGCCTTACTCATAGAAGAATAAATAGAGTTAACTGCAAGATTAACCCACCCCTTCTCATTCACCTTTTACTGTGGCTTTGGTGTTTTGAAGCAAGTAAAGGACAAATTGCCAAGTGAGTAGCAATTCTTATGGCTCCACTCTGATCCTTTTCTAGATCCTAACGTTGTTGTTGATTGCCTTCGAGTCGAGCACGACTTATAGCGACCCTATGAGCAAAAGGCCTGAAGCCACTCTACAACTATCAACATTTATCAAAGTTCATAGACTTTCTGGAGGCATGTAGTTTAGGAAGTGGATGCCATTCCTGCTTCCAAACCTCAGTAATATTTTATTCTTACTGGGTATTCTCTTTTTGGATGCACTTTCCAGAAAATATAAGTCCTTAACTCTTAATATTTTCACCCTAAAAGTAGGCAGAAGTCTCTAACCATACAATTGGATCTGTTTAATCATTTGTTGATTAATTACTTCAAATGTCATGAATTTCAGAGAATACTTATATGGACATTTCCCTCCATTTAGCTTCCATAATTGACTATAAAAGAGTTTTGCCCAAAACATTGTAAAGTACCAATCTAAGATTTTAGTAACTATAATAATGCTTATTTGGTCTAAGAGAAAATGCATCATAGAAACAGCCAAAAAGAAGATTCTGTTTCTAGACCTCTGGCCTAAGAACAATAAATTCCATTTCATCCCCTTTTAAAAGCTTAAATTATCAGTTGTCGTCCAGTCTATTCTAACTCCTGGCAACCTCATGTGTCAGCACAGAACTGTGCTATAATAAGTATACTAATGAAAGATTTTTTTTAAGTAGATCATCAAGACTTTTTTCTAAGGGCTACTCAGATCTCTAACCATTATCAGTCAATTGCTAATAAAAAACTAAAGCCTATTACCAGTGATTCTATTCTCACTCAGAACAACCTTCCATTGAATTTCTGAAACCATTTTAGCCAAAGTAGATTGTTTCAATGCTGTTAGTTGTTGTTGTTAGGTGCCATCTAGTCAACTATGACTCATAGCAACCCTATCAGCAACACATCTGAACCTTGCCCTATCATGAGCCATCCTCATCATCTCTGATATGCTTGAGCCCCTTTTTACAGTCACTGTGTCAATTCATCTTGTTGGCATTCTTCCTGTCTTTTGATGATCCTCCACTTTTGCCAGCATATTTTTCCCCAAGGACTAGCTCCTCTTGGCAACATGTTCAAAGCATATGAGATGAAATTTTAACCTCTTTGCCTCTGAGAAGCATTCTACCTGTACTTTTTTCAAGACAGACTTGTTTGTTCTTTTGGCAGTCCATGGGACATCCAGTATTTAAATCCAACATCATAACTTAAAGACATCAATCTTCTGTCATTCTTATCCATTGTTCAACTTTCAGATGCATAGTAAGTGATTGAAAAGATCATGGCATGAATCAGGCACACCTTAATCTTTAAACTGGTATTGTTGCTCTTTAACAGTTTGGAGAAATTCTAGCCTAAGTATTCTTTTGGCCTCAGAAATACTTAATAAATCACTCTGTCACATAAAAAATTTATTTTTGTCTTTTTTTATTAGAGCATAAACTCATCAAGGGCAGGAATTAACATACACGCCATCTCTGCAGCAACAGTAGCACTTATTGTGGTTCTTTACATACTGTAAAAACTCAATAAATCAGTTGCTGTTGACCAAGGGAAAGTTGAGCCAATGTATGCTGACATCCTGGATGAGAAAGGCTGACCTAATTTGACCTCAAGAACTAGCTTGGGCATGCAGGTGTATCTGATTTAATTTCACATACCTTCCCAGAAAAATTACTTAGCAAGCAGAACTTCACACATTGTGGTTATGGGAATGCATTCTTTCACTGGCTCCAGTTCACATGGTTTTAAATAGCGATGTCATTTTGCTATGAACCTTATTTTCATTGAAACTCCATCATTGTTAAACCATGTGAATTAAACCAGATGCAAGCATTCAGGATGCCCCGTTTGCTCTTTTCAGTCTATTTTACTTGTGAAACTGAATTTCATATGATTTCTATAAAACTCTATTTATGATTAACATTTTTTTCTCAGACTGGCTGAGGTAACCTTAAGAGAATTTTGCTTTCATCCTTTCAATTTCTTTTCTTTGGCAATTATAACTTTACAAATAATTAATTTTATTTGTATAAGTTGTTTACATACTCCCCCCCACACAAACACAATATTCTCTTCATTCACTTTATTCACATAGACCTAAAATAAAAGATCAGTTTGGAAACTTTGCCGTAGCATTAACAGAAATATGAAGATAAAGTTTTATACTATGGCATATGCTACTATTTGAATATGCAAACTTCTAATGTGGTTAGCAAGTAACACTTGTTCTAGTTTTAACCCAATCTAGCCTAAACATTGCCTTTTTCTATATTTCTGAAGCATTTACACAACCCTAGAAAGCAAATTGACTTAAGAACTCAGTATAGTTTCCTTAATCATTTTTCATATGCCTTCTAGTCAAATACAACTCATAGTGACCTATAAGCAAAACACATGAACCCTGTCGTATCCCATGTTGTTCTTATCCTTTCTGACACACTTGAGTTAATTGTTCTAGCCATTGTGCCAGTTTCATTGAGGGTCTTCCTGTCTTTCCTGGACATCACCTTTTCAAGCATGAAATCCCTTTCCAAGGAATAGCCTCTCCTCTCAGCATCTCCAAAGTATGAGACAAATATTTGATGGCCTAATATGTAGGAAGTTGCATTGCCAATCCAAGGGCTGTGCCTCCCTGGAAGTTGAAATCCACCAGGAGTTCTCTGAGGGGATAGGGAAGTCAATTTCCTCCCATGAAATTTAAACCCTTGAAAGAGTCATTGTACCGAAAAAGAGTTACTGACATAGAAGAATTTCAAGAAACAATATATGATCAAAGGGCAATGGTGATGAAGGAGGAAATTCAGGTGGCTCTGAAAGAATTGGCAAATAATAAAGCCCCATGAATTGATGGAATAGCAACTGACATATTTCAAAGGTGACCTGACAGAGTTTGAAAATTATCAAACAATTATCACTTATATATCAGGGACTGGACATACCTAGAAGAGTCAGGAACGTCAAGTCCTTTGCTCATCATATATCTGCTAGAGATCATTTGATACTTAGTAAATACATTTTATCCTATTCTCTGTTTTCTAAGGAGTTCTGACAAAAAAGAAGCCCTAATCTCTCAGGAGGCGATGGCAATGAAGGAGGACGTGGCAGCTACATTGAAGGCAAAAAATAAGACCCCCAGGAATTGATGGGATACCAACTATTATTTCAATTAATGGATGTAGCCTTGGATACACTCATTAGTCTATGCCAGGAAATTTGGGGGACATCAATCTAGCCAATGGATTGGAAGACTTCTGTATTTGTTTGCATTCTCAAGAAAGGTGATAGAATAGAATGTGGAAACTATTAAACAATATAATTAATATCACATGAAAAAAAATACTGCTGAAGATCATTCAAAAATAGCTAGAACGGAGCAAGAAAGAGAACTGCCAGCAGTTCAAGCAGGATTTAGAAGAGGCCAGAACATCAGGGATTGACATTGCTAATGTAAAATGGATCCTAG
>NW_006400006.1:585763-591290 GCF_000299155.1 Elephantulus edwardii
TTTAGGGCTGTTGTACATAGGGTCGCTATGAGTCGCAAACGACTCGACGGCACATAACAACAACAACAACAACAAGTCCCTTATCAGACATGTCATTACCAAATATTCTTTCCCAGTTTGTGGCTTTCCTTTTTCTCTGTTGGAGAAGTTTTTGGATGTGCATAGGGATTTGATAAGGAGTAGAAGGGGAAGGAGAAGGAGCAGAGATTAGCAGATGGATGGGTAGGGTGAAGGGAAGGGGAGAGTGTAGTAATGATTGGACAAGGCGTGAATAAGGACATTATAGGCATGAGTAAGGAGCATTATATAACAGAATACACATGAGATATTGAGTTAAAATAAATTTTTTAAACATATAATAATTATAAGAACTTAGAAGTGTGGGAGAGGAATGGTTAAATAATACTTCTTCAGATATCTTTAAATTCAAACTATTAAATAGTTGGAATTAAATTAAATGAACAATTAACTAAAACCAACAATAGGTGTGAATTTTGTACTATCTCTAATGAATAAAAATTCTTGAAATAATATAGAACATTAAAAAAAGGTCCCACTCGTCTGTTTTATCCTCTCCTGGTCTATGTTTTTTTTCAGGATACTTGGAAGACTGTTCATGTTGTGGAATCAGGCTTCTAGAGTTCTTCCAAGCTTTTCTCTGATGAAACATATAGTCCTTGATTTTAGTCCTAGGTCCTTGATCCACTTTGAGTTGATTTTTGTGTATGGTGTATGCATTGTGTATCTTGCTTGAGTTTTTTTGCAGATGGTTTTCCAGTTTTGCCAACATGATTTGTTTAAAAGGCTGTCATTTCCCCGCTTAACTGATTTCATATCTTTGTGAAAAATCAGGTGACCATAGGTAGATGGGCTGACTTTTAGGTTCTAAATTCTATTCCACTGATCTGTGTGTCCGTCATTGTATCACACTGTCTTGACCACCCACCCCAGCAGTGTAGTAGGACTTGAAATCAGGAGTGAAAAGCCTCTTTCCATTCCAAATGAGATTGGAGAGTGCCTTTTCTATCTTGTTGAAGAGTGAAATTGGTATTTGTATTGAAATTGCATTGAACGTGTAAATGGCCTTTGGTAGGATTGTCATTTTCACAATATTGAGTCTTCCTATCCGTGAGCAAGTTATATTCTTCAATTTCTTCAAGTCTCTTTTTGTTTCTTGTTTGTTGTTTTGTAATTTTCTTTGAATAGATCTTTTGTGTTTCTAGTTAGATTTACTCCCAACTATTTAATCTTGTGATTAACTATCATGATGGATATTGTTTTCTTAGCTCCAGTTCTGTAATCTCTTTGTCACTGTAGAGACATCCAATTGATTTTTGTATCTTGACCTTGTAACCTGCCACTTTGCTTAATTGGTCAACTAATTTTCTTGCTGAATTTTTAGGGTTTTCGAAGTATACTATCATATCATCTGCATAGAGAGATAATTTTGCCTCCTCTTTGTCAATTGAGATACCTCTTATTTCTTTCTTTTGCCTTATTGCTATTGCTAAGACTTCCAATACAATATTGAATAGGAGAGGTGATGATAGTGGGCATCTTTGCCTTGTTCCTGTTCGTAAAGAGAATGCTTCTAATCTCTGTCCGTTGAAAACAACTTTGGTCCTTGGGTTTACTTTTTACTATGTTGAAGAAATTATCTTCTATTTGTATTTTGTTGAGTGTTTTAATCAGGCAAGGATGTTGGAATCACCTGGTTTTTGAACCTGTAAATCTTAATAAGAGGATACTGCCTCCTTTTTCACCATTGGAGCAGTTGGTGTTTTGAAACAGTCAGTCTTTTTGTTAATAGCCAAATTGCATCTGATCATTGGGTGAAATGTGATCATTTGATCAAGACATAGAGAAAATGAGTGGCATAGCTTAAGAGAAATTATTGATCCCAGCTGAGATTTGGAAGTAGAGGTGAAGATGTTAATTGTTCCAAATGGTTAAAGGTTCAAAGAAGCAGCTTCTCCATTGGAGGTTCAGTCTAGAGAAAAAGAAATCTGGAATTACATTTGTAAAGTCTGGAAATAGGCAAATGGATTGATAAAGTGCTGAAATTATTAGACTTCGACTCTTTTTTTCTAAGAAAGACAACATCCCTCCCTAGTGACAAGATTTTAATTAACACAATGAATAACCCAAACAGGTCTATAACTTATTTATCCATTTTCTTTCTTATTTGTGGAATATAACATGGGGTGGAGGAAAGAAAAATTAATTATTACATTGGAAAAATCCAATTGCCACATGGTTTTTCAAATGTTTAATTTTTTGCCTTTCAAGAAAAGTGTTAGTCTATATTAAACTATGTAAAAAATTAAATCATCAATTCAGTTTTAATTTCTCACTTTTCAGCTTTGTAGCTACTAAAATAATAAATTGAGACAAAAAATACACTGTTGCAGAAAATCTGGATCAGGGAAAAAAATACACTTTATGATTTGAAGTCATTTTTGAAAACAACTGCTTAATTATTACACATAACATTATTTGGAATTCCTACTATTTGATATGTTGTTGTTACGTGCCGTCAAGTCGCCTGCGACTCATAGCGACCCTATGTACAACAGCCCTAAACTCTGCTCTGTCCTGTGCCAATCGCACTGTCTCTGACACTCCCATCCCAATAATCCCAGTCACTGAATCAATCCACCTCATAGAGGGCCTTCCTCTCCTGCGCTGTCCCTCCACCCTCCCAAGCATGATGTCCCTCTCTAAGGACTGGTCTCTCCTCACAACATGTCCAAAGTATGTTAGACGGAGCCTCAGAATCCTTGCCTCCAAGGAGCCACCCGGTTTAATCCTTTCCAGGACAAATCTGTTTGTTTTCCTAGCAGTCACTTATTTGATATAAGTGACTAAAAAAGAAAAAAATATATTGCACTGTTAAGATAATTGTCCTAAACAGCTTCACTTCCAGAATAAATTATATTGTCATACCAACACTTAATAACTATAACATGAATTGCTAAACTGTGAAAGTAAAAAAAAAAGTGCTTCAGATTTTTAAAAACAAGAAGTATTTGTGGAGAGATGTAGAATAGAAAGAATCAGAGCATGCTCCAAATACAGCTAAAAATGAAGTAAATAGTATCCCTGGTATACTTGACCTCTTTCTTCCTGTTTATCCTATATCAAGCACTAATTAAATAACATCAGCTTCTCCCACCTCTAAATGTCTAGTTTGTTAATTGACTGAACTATAACTTCCCTCTTTTGTTAATATACATTTTAATATATACATTTTTGGAGAAAAAAATATCTTCAGATGTTGGGTCTGGAAACTTGACACTAAAACTAGACTATTGATTGTATATTTTTATTAATATTTGTAATGGTGCATTTTAGAACAAAAATCTACAATTGTCCTCTTTATATCATTTTCAGGCAATCAAGCAAGTTATCAATTCACACATATGAGTTCCATCCCTAATAAGTACTATGGTATTTCAATACTATGGGGTTTCAAGATGAAAGCTGGCTCTTTTCAAAGCCTTTATTAAAAAGGTTGGTTTTTTTTTACCACCGTTCATATACACTCGTCAATGTTGAGCATTCATTTACTTCCCAAAGGCACCTAGAATTAATCACAGCACTGAAGGCATTTCTCTCAAAAAGTCAAAGATGAAACCAATGTGTGTGGTAAAACCCACTTACACATCTTCATCTACATAGCTATGTCCTTATAATTTAACTTTAATATGTCATACTTTTCTTACAATTGAAATGAAGCAGGGAACAGGGAACAATATCTTGGGGAAAATAATTTAACATATGATTGAGGTCAAAGTAATAACACTGTTGTAAGTCAAGATTTTGCTCCAAATGAGATCGTCAGAGTAGTCTGGGACATCTCCTTTCTGAAACATCACTGTAATGTGCAGTGAACCTTAATCACTAAGCCTCTTTCATTCTCTCATTCTCTCTCACTGTGTTTCTCCGTCATTTTCTTTACTTATCTGTGTCTCTTTCTCTTTTTATTTCTTTCTCCTCCCTCCTTTTGAAGTAAAATCATACATATAACATTTTGGCAGATGTTAAAAATGGATTTATTTATGCTGAGTGAAATATATCAGTCACAAAAGGACAAGTACTGCATAGTGCCACTGCTGTAGAGTGGGACTGACATTGGGGATTTGGGGAAATTAAGAGGGGATAATGTACACAGCATTGAAACAGATGAGGGAAAGAACTGTTTTGGAGGAATATATGATTATGTCTTATTGTCATGACAAGAGACCAGAATGAAAGCTGCATAGTGGAGGGAATTTGAGGGGCAGGGTGAGGGGGACAGTGTATAACAATGAAAGATTTCTTTATTTTTACTTTTCAAAGAGAAAAACAAACTGGATAAAGGGATGGGCAGGGAGGAAAGGGTGCAACAATGAATGAATGGAAATCCAAAGTCTCTGTAAATTTTCATTTAAATATATTTAAACATACCCAAAAAACTTATTTATGTGCTTTGTGACTTTTTTTATACGCTTCATATCACCAATATGTCATTCTTTCTCTTCAAATTTGATAAGTATCATAGTGGTTCATGATTTTTTTTTTAAATATTATGGTATACTCTTCAGTTGTTTGGCATACTCTTTAGTGCATAGTATATTCTTATAGATGTAATAATTTATTATCTACATAAAGGGGTTTAAAATAATAAATAGATGCACCCCTAAATAAATTTAATATAATTGACATGGATACAAAAGCTTTGGTGACTCAGTTGTTAGAAGTCACACTGCCAATCTAAAGGTATGTTGTTTGACTCCACCAGCTGTTCCAAAGGATGGGCAATCTCCTCCCCTGCTATTTAATATCTCTGATAACCTACTGGAGGGTCAGCTATGAATTGGTTCCAACTCAAAGATGCGACAACACTCTTAAGTTAAATGATTATCTAAAAAGTTAAGTGATTATAAATATTTTGGATTTTGGAGTAACAAGCTCATCTTCCCTGGAGATGAAAAAGCATAATTAAATGGCAATCTCTTAGGGATGTTTGGAGTATGAGGTGAGAATTTAATCTACAACTCTTCAAATTCTAGGCAGCCAGGATTCTAACACAATAACTAGAAAAGGGAAGGATGTGAATGAGGATCTGAAGCAAAGTAATTTCATTTCAGAGTCAGGTCAAGAGAAAATGGCATTTCTAAGGATCAAAAGAAAGAAAAAAGAAGCCATGGTAACCTGAGCACACAATCAATATGAATCAGAGATTGGCATATTAAAAGCATGAAAGGAAAACAAAAAGATATCTTGTTGCTATTTGCCATCATAGTAACTCATAGAACATAGTGACTCATAGTAACCCTATGCACAATATCTTGAATCCCACCGTTTCTGACACATCTACCCCTACCATCCCAGTCCTGTACCAATCCATTTTATCCAAGGCATTCCTCTCTGGCGCTGTTCCTCCAACCTTCCAAGCAAGATGTCCTTTCCCAAGAACTGGTCTCTCATGATCACTTGCCCAAAGGATGTCAGATGGAGCTTCAAAATCCTTACCTCCAAGGAG
>NW_006400006.1:591390-592571 GCF_000299155.1 Elephantulus edwardii
CAATACTCTTGGTGGCAGCAGCCAGAAAATCAGGAGATGAATTGCATTGGGAAAGTCAGCTGTGAGGGACCTCTCAAGAGTACTGAAGAGCAACAACGTCAGGCTGGAGACTAAGGTGTGCCTGATCCATGCTATATGCAATTACAGTCAATGCATTGGAGAGTTGGACAGTGAATAAGAATGATAGAAAGAGAAATTATGTCTTTGAATTGTGCTGGAGAAGAGTGTTGGATATACCAGGGACTGCTAAGAGAACAAACAGGTTTGTCCTGGAGTGGGTGAAGCCAGAATGTTCCCTGGAGTCAAGGATTCTGAAGCTTCGTCTGAAATACTTTGGGCATGTTGCAAGGAGGGACTGGTCCTTGGAAAGGAACATCATGTTTGGGAGAGTGGAGGGACGGCACAGGAAAGGAAGACCCTCGGCGAGATGGATCAATTCTGTGAGTGGATTGGTGAGAATGAGTGTGTTTGAGATGGTGAGGTTGGCACAGGATAGAACAGCGTTTAGGGCTCTTGTACATAGGGTGGCTATGAGTCACAAGTGACTCGATGGCACATAACAACAACAACAATGATGTCAGTAATGAAGACTAAGGTACAGTTGATTCAGGATGTGGTCTTTCTGATCACTTGCTATGCATCTGAGAGCTGGATGATGAAGATCATAGAAGAATAATTGATGTCTTTGAGCTCTGGTGTTGGAGAAGAGTGTTGAACATGCTATGGACAGTCAAGAAAGTGAACAGATATGTCCTTAGAAATTGCAGCCAGTCAAAGATGATAAAGCTTTGCCTCACATACTTCAGGCATGTTGCTAGTAGAGGCTATACCTTGGAGGAGGACATGATGCTCAGAAAGGCACAGGGTCATCAAAGGAGAGTAAGACCCTCAACAAGGTGGATTTACACAGTGACTATCTCAAGGGGCGCTAATGTGATAGGAAGTGTAAGGATGGCACAGGACAGATAGGACAATGTTCAGATCTGCTGTTCATAGGATTGCTATGGATGGTACTCAGCTTGACAGCACCTACCAACAATAACAAACTCTCCAATGGCTTTTTTTTTTTCTTTTACAGGTGTTCCAAGTCACAGCTCATAATAAATTAAAAAGTCAAAATCAAACTCCCTCCTCTTAAGACAATTTCAACTCAACAATTCATCACCAGGTTTATTTTTTAT
>NW_006400006.1:599991-602070 GCF_000299155.1 Elephantulus edwardii
ATTTAAACAAATGTATAACAAATAATTTTGAACATTATAATCTTTTAAGCTTAAGGCTAGAAATATTAACAACATCATCATTTCCAATCCAGAGATACATGTTCCAATGGAATTCCTGTTTTCCATAAATGGTTTTGATAAGAGGAATGTCATAAATGTGGATACATTTCCACTATCCCCCCTCCATGCCATGATATAGTGTTACCAGCATTAGCTGTTACAATGTGGCTGTATCTTGTCCAAGACATATCTGTTTGTTCTTTTGGCAGTGCACGAGATCTTCAGCACTCTTCTCCAACAGCAGAGTTCAAGGCATCATTTCTTCTTCTGTCATCCTTAAGCATTGTCCAGCTCTCAGATATATAGCAAGTGACTGAAAAGATCATGACCTGAATAAGATATACCTTAGTCCTCAAACTGACATTATTGTTTCTCGATAATTTTGAGAGGTAGATGACTGCAGACTTTCCCAGTGCAAAACATCTCCTGAGATCATGACTGCTAGTATCAAGTATATTGATTGTGGATCCAAGTAAGATGATGTTCACAGTTTTTCTCTGTCCATCATGGTAAGGCTTATTGGTCAATTGCCAAGGATTTGTTTTCTTAACTTTTTGAGATGCAATCCATATTGAAGTGTGCACTGTTTAACCTTCCGCCGCAAGGGCTTTAAGTTTTCCAGACTTTCAGCAAGCAAGATTATATAATTTGCATAGTACAGTCTTCCTCCTATCCTGATGCCACATTCTTCTTAATAGAGTCTAGCTTCTCAAATAAGTTGATCAGCATAGAGATTAAATAGGTATAGATAAAGCATATAACCCTGATGTACACTTCTCTCAATTTTGAACCACCCAGTGTTCCCTTGCTCAGTTTGCACAACAGCCTTTTGGATAAAGTTTTCACAAGAGCATAATTAAATGTTCTAGGATTCCCATACTTCTCAACTTTAACCATGATTTGTTTTGATCCACATAGTCAAATGCCTTTGATAGTAAATAAAAACAAATAGCTATTCTTCTGGTATTCTTTGGTTTAGCCAGGAAAAAAAACACAAACACAGAAACAACAATGCAACCAAAAAAACAAACCCTAATGGGTACTGGGTTTTCATTTACAAAAGCTGAATCTTACTCTGTTTATATTCAATTCAATTCACCTCATTGGAACTGACTCACAGTTGACCTTCTATCAGATTTCTGAGACAGTGCATGGTATAGAATGAAATGAATTGCCCATGTCTCTCCTGAGGAGATATTGGTGGATTCCAACTGCCAGAGAGAAGCATGACTTTTAGATTAGTGGCACAACTCTGCAGGGTTATTTTTTTTTTTTATGTTTAATTAGAACTGTCCAATCTAGGCAAACTAACCTTCATACCTGGTGGCTCTGGTGGCCTAGTAGTAAGAGATGGGCTGTCAAAGCAAAAGCACAAGGTTGTAATCCACCAGCTTTTTAGTGGGAGAAGATGGGCAGTCAACTCAAATGTGATTTACTGCTTCAGGAAACTCACTGGAGGGCTTCTATTCATCAGTTCTGTCTGATTCTAGAGTATATAATAACAACAACCCAAAGGTATGTGGTTCAAATCTACCAGCTTGGTCCTAGGGAGGAAGGTAGCTAATCTCATCCCACACAATTTATTGCCTCTGAAAACTCATTGGAGGGTCAGTTATGAGTTGGTTCTGACTAGACAGTACACAACAACACTAATAAATTTGTCACCAAGAAGCTTTCATGCTTTAGCAATCAGGAATGACATTGACAAACCAAAGGCACATGGTCCTAATCTAATGGATGCTCCAGAGAGAAATATGGGTAACCTCCCTTGTGCAATTTATAGCCTCTGAAAGCCTGCTGCAGGGTCAGCTATGAATTGGATCTGACTTGATGTACACACGTGCATAACTACAACAAACTTCCAAGTTAATGCCATGATTCAGGGCATATGTTATCATCTCTCTTTTTTTTTTTTTTACAGGAAGATTTTTTTAAAATATAAGTTTCCATAACACATTCTTTAATATACTTGAGTCAAGTATCTTTTTTTTCAAATTCACATCATTGTTTTTATATTTA